>NW_003519438.1:0-81501 GCF_000190715.1 Dictyostelium purpureum | reverse complement strand
GGAAAAAATAAAAAAATAAAAAAACAAATTTAGAATTAAAAATAAATTTAAAAATAATAAATATATTTTTTTTAAATATTATTATAATAATATTGATAAAGATATGGAGATGAGGTCAAAACATTGATTTTGATAAAAAGATTTTTTTAATTTCCTTTTTTTTTAAATTTTAATTTATTTTATTTTTTTTAATTTTAAAAAATAAAAAAAATCTTTTTTATTTTTGAAGATCAAGGTCCTTTTATGGTCAAAATTTACTTTTCAGGAAAAAAGAAAAAATACTATAGTAAAAAAATGAATAATAAAAATTAAATAATTCAAAAAATATAATATTTATTTTCTTTTAAAATTGATTCAAATCTTAATTAATATCATAATGAAAAATCGCATATATAATTTCTCACCATTCCTTTTTGGCGTATACAAACATTTTTTTTATTGCATACAAAATAAATGTATATAAAAAAAAATAAAAAAATAAAAAAATAAATAAAAAAATAAATAAAAATTTTGTGTGTGCAAAGATATTTAATATTTGTGGGGTGTGTGGTGACTATTATTTTTTTTTTGGATATTTAATATTTTTATATTTGATTAACCAATAATGTGTGTTTTTTTAAAAAAGTAAAAATTAATGGGGAATGTGTGGGGGTTTTTTTAAGGAGTAGTTTTTAAAAAATAAAAAATGTGTGTTAATCAAATTTTGAAGGGTTTTTTTTTTTTTTTAAAACCCAAAGAAATAATAAAAAAAAATATAAATAGAAAAAAAAAAAAAACTTGATAAACACAAACAAATACAAACACAAATAATTATAAAAAAATATAATTTATTTTAATAACTATATAACTCTTATAAAAAATTAGTAATATTAAAAATAATGGTAATTTTATGTATGTACAAATAAATCTATTGCCTTTAATAGTACAGCTTATTAGAAAAACGGTTTTTAAAATATAAAATCAGAGTAATAAAAAACTAATGATTGTATAATGGTGATGACAAATCGTGAAATTTTTTTATTATTATTTTAATTCTAAACATTAATAAACAAATATTCAATAACGGTACAGGTTCGTTTTAAAACAATTCTTGAACGATACCTTTAAACAAATGGAAATAAAAAAAACGAAAATAAAAAATCCCGAAAAAGAAATTTAATAACTAAATTATATAAATAAATAAATAATAATATATATTATATATTATTACTATAATTAAAACTTTTATTTAATAACTATTATATTATTAAGATATTTTTCAATTATAATAAAAAAATAAATCTATTAAAAGAAGATAAATAAATATATTGGGCAAGGAGTGTGTATTTGTATTTGTATTATTACATCATGTTGGTGTTTAAAACGCAGTTACCAATATGGGTAAACTTTGTTGTTGTGATTGAGTAATTTAGCATGTGATACATAATGATTATAGATGCGAGGTGGCTAGTATTGGAGTTTTATTTATTATCATTATTATTGGTATTAAATTCTCTTATTTATATTATTATAATCATTAAATTATTGTTCTATTACTGCGGAGATGGCGATAAAGGAGGTGGTTGCGTTATTTCTTGGGAGTTATTATTATTATCGTTATTAATTAAATCGACACCCATATTATTATTATTATTATTATTATTATCATCACCACTAATAACACTTATATTATTCTCGTTATTATAATTATTATTATCGCCTAATATATCCAAGCTAACCATATTATTACTCTCACCATTATTATTATTATTATTATTGTTATTAAACTCTTCATCATCACTAGTTTTTCGTTTTTTAATTTTTAAAATTACCCTATTATTATTAAAAGTAGATGTTATTTTCTTTCGATATTTATAAACTGCCCCTACAATTACAGCTGTACCAACCAAGCCAATACAAAAACCAATGATTGCACTGTTGGAAAGAGGAGATTCACAATCTCTAAATAAAACTGATAATGATCTATCGGTTGAGATACTTTGGGCGCAATTATTGCCTTCCATTTCTAAACCAGTCTCTGGGTCAAACGTCCTAAACCTAACCCTTTTAAAAGCATTAGAATATTTATCTAGGTCTCCAAAATTTACAACATTTAATTGTTTTAAATTTTTTGATGAGATTTTATTTGAAATCTTTACTTCGAGATCCCCCTTTAAAATTGCGGTATCTCTAATAAAAACTAAATTATAAAATTTAAAATTTAAAATATTAGTAACCAATTATTATTTTAGTTTCTTTAAAAACCAAGACCATTAAAATAATTTCTTTGACTAATATATTTTCCTACAAGTCTAGAAAATAAAAAAGATTTATATAACAATACTTACTTTGAGTAAAATCTTCAAGAGAGTTTATTAAAATATAAATAACCCCATATTGACTCATGGTATAATCTCCATTAATATATATATAGCAAGTATCATTAAAAGACCCCAGCATGCCAAAACTATGCATTATTGATGTATTAAATGTAGCATTTCCATAAAGCATTCCACCATCCATTTGTAAAGGTTGGTTACTAACTAAAACTGATTCATCTTGAAGATTAAATGTTGAACCATTCTGTTGATTATAACTTGTAAGATATAGAGTTTGTTTGAAATCAGTTTTTAATTTACCAAAATTTATAAATGGAGACTATTTTAAAAATTAGTATTTGAATATTATAAAATATTTATATTTAAAAAAAAATTTTAAAAAACTTTTTTTTTTATAGAAATAAATGTTTACTTACTTCAACTTTAATAGGATCAGAATTTGATATAAAAACTGAACCATTATTTGTAAAATTTGTATTTTTATCGCCAGATGAATAAATATTTGAAAAAATATTAAATGTTGAATTTATATAATTTATAATGGAGCTTCCAGAGTTTAAATAAATGTTACCTTTTTGTAAAACACTACCAAACTTGTTATTTAAGAATGTATTTCTAAGCACCATTTCGCCACCATTGGAAGATATCTCTAGACTGCTACTATTCTTTATTGATACTTTTGAGTCTCTGCATTGCACCTTCATATTTATAATAAAATTACCGCCGTCTTGTATTATAATCAATGACTGATATGCTTCAAAGTCAATTGCTGATTTTGTGCCAATTAAACTACCTTCAATTAAAAATTTGGATCTCTCAATTAAAAAATTTGATTTATCGTTCATTTTAAATAGGGTGTTTGATAAAACTTTATATTCGCCTTCATATGCATAAAAATGTGCATCATCATATAAATTTGTGTTGCAAAAATTTGAATTGGTTCTATTAAATATACATATTGATTTATCCTATTTTCAAACAATAATTATTAAATAAAATATAAATATTAGTATAGGAACAGAGTTAGATTTTATTTAAAATAGAACTTACAAATAAATTAAAGGTAGAGTCTGTCGATAGGGTGATAGTTGATAATGAAATATCAATTTTAGAGTTATGATATATATTGGCAGTTGTGTTGGTAAATGGAACACTATGGTCAGTTTGGTTGGTAAACATAATTTCAGATCTATTATAACTGTTGAAAACTGAATTTTTTATCTGCGAATTTTTTTGGGTACCATAATATTGACCATAGTTATTGATGAAAGGTGCTGAAGTATGTGCTGCAACCATTCTAGAGTTTTGGTTAATGTTTATAAAGTTTTTTGCTGAAAATGCCTCTTTGGATCCAAACAATACCTTGCTCCCCAATTGCAGTGAATTTACATTAACCCTATTAACTATACTGACGACATATATATCCTCTATGTCGATAATGGCATCATCATCCTCGGTTGGAACCATGTTATCTAACCATCCAAATGGGTCTGTAAAATCTAAACCAAAATTGGTATTATTATTCCATTTTACTATGACAGATTCGACAAATAAAATACCATTATTTATATTATTTATATTATTTAAATTATTATTATTTCTATTATTTTTATTTTTAAACAGTATGAAACTGTCATTTTGATTTATTAAAAAAATAAAAATAATTTGTATAAGTATTTTAAGAATTTTAGACATTATTACTAATTTTATAAAAATTGAGTGATTATACGAAGTGTTTTTGGATAGTTCGAAAGAAATTAAGACCAAAAAAATTTTTGTTTTTTTTTTTTGTTTTTTTTTTAGAGATTTTGATGGAAAAAACTATGTGATTTTTTATTTTTTTATTTTTAGTAAATGAGGTGAAGACATAGTAATGGGTGAAGTGCTGATTAAAAAAACACACACATATATGGTATTTTGTTTTAATTTAAAAAATTAATCAAAACATGTCATAGAAAGTATGAAAATTGTAAATAATATTGTTCGAAAAAAACAAAAAAAAAAATTAAAAAAAAAAAGAAAAAAAAAGAAAACTAAAAACAAAAAAAAAAATTAAAAAAAATAAAAATATTTTCTCTTATTTTTTTTTCACAATTATTTTAAAATATCTTTTTGCAGTTTTTAAAATAATATTGTAAAAAAAAAAAATAATATTTGAATTCATTATTGTAAAATTTTTTTTTGGTTTTTATAAGGTGGCAACACCCTTCGAAAAAAAATTGTTTTTTGTTCAGTGCTGAATAAACAATTTTATTTTATTTATATTAAAAAAAAAAACAAATTGTTTTTTATTAGAATTGATTAAATAATATTATTATTTTTAATTCCTATAATTATTATTATTAACCAGTGCCAAAAATTTCACAGCAATCGCACACCCAATAATAATACCAGCATTAGCTCCCCACAGATAATGATTATTTACCACAACCACACACTAATGTTGAGAATGATGATTTTGGGTAGTGCATCAATGTAAAAGAAAATCTAAATTTGATTTTTCCATATTTCTTTTTTTTTTTTAAAAAATAAAATTAACAGCAGAACAACAATTAAATAAAAGTTTGGTTATTGGTTTAAATATTTTTTTTTTTTTTTATTTTTATTTATTATAAAAACCAATAGAAAAAAGTAATTTTATTTGAAAAGATTAAAAAATAAACATTTCCATTTATAAATAGATTTTGTTATTATTTTTATTGTAGTTATTTTTTATTTATTTGCTTTCATTGTTGTTAGTTTCATAGCAATTGAGGAATGTCTAAGTTTTAAAGCTATTCTGGAACGGTAATGAATAATTGAAACAACTGCAATAACACCAACTGCACACCCAATAACAATACCAGCAATGGCACCTCCAGATAATGATTTTTTACCACAACCAACCAATACTGAGAATGATGATTTTGTTGTACTGCTCTTTAAACAGTTGTTCTCTTCTTGATCTTCTTCATCACCAGAAGCTGGATCATATGTTTTAAATTTAACAGAGTTAAATCCGTTGCTATTTAAATTTGAATATTTTATAATGTTTAATTCTTTGTTTTCTTGGTTGATTAAATGTTTAGAAACTTTAATTTCGATGTTACCTTTAATATCAGCATCATTTAAAATATTGACTTTTTTTAAAAAAATAAATATTAGTTTGTGAAAATGAATTACAAATTTAAATTTTAAAATAAAAATAGATATTTACTTTTAGAGTAATCTTGTTCAGATTCGATTTTGATTAAAATTGAACCAGTTGTATTTAAAGTATAGTTTCCGTTAATGTCGATAGAGATAGTTTCATTTCTTGAACCTAATTGGCCTGAATTTTGGTCTAATGAGTTACCAAATGTACCATTGCCATGAATTGTACCATTATCGAATTTAATTGTTTCATTACTATTAATATTTGAGTTATCGAAAACAAATGATGAATTTCCACCCGATTGCTGATAGTTTTTAATATAAACATTATGGTTTTTATCTACTTTAATTGAACCTGTATTCTTTATATTGACTTCCAAACGGATATCCTTTTTGTTATTACTGCTACTACCGCTTGCACTGCTATCGTCGTAAATGTTATTGTTAAGATTGCTGTTTTGAATGTTGTTGTTAACTGCATTTAAATTAATTGAACCTTTATTGTCTAAAGGTATATCTGAATTTTTATTTGTTGATATGATACTTGATTGAATAAAAAAATCTTTTTCATTCAAAATTGAGCTGCTTGGAGTAACAATAATCGAACCGTTTGTTGTAATTGTACCACCTTCATTATTGAAAGTTGTACGTTCTAAAATTAATGTTGCATCTTGAGAAACATATGCTCTACCGCCTTCTCTAATATAAATATGGGAGTCTGTTAAACTTGTATTTGATTGTGGATGAATAAATAAATTACCGCCATTGATGTGGAAATAGGCAAGTTTGCCTACTACTTTTTTATATATATGGATACTTCCATTTAATGATCTTGCAGTGCCACTATTTAGTGTTGTGAGTGTGGCATTTAAATGAAGATTACCTGGGATACTTTCTATGATACCAAAGCTATTAATATTTAAAAAATTACCCTCCTAAAAATAAAATAATAAAAATTTTAAATTTATTATTAAAATAAAGTAAATTTAAAAAATTAAAATATTACTTACTGAATAAAAATCACCACTATTTCCTATATAACCAGAGTTTGAAATTTCTAGATCTCTTACACGTGATATATAACCAGTATATGATAAAAACCAAGCATTATTATCTACATACATTTTTGTTTGATCGTGCATTAAAATTCCGTATCTAACACCAAAGAAAGAGCTATTAACCAAAAAAATAGAGTTATCAAATACTTCTATATTATAAAAAAAAATACCTTCATTTTCTGTAACTGAATAATTTGAATTGCCATATAAAGTTAGTTTTTTTAAATAGAATATATCAGAAAGACTAACACCTGAAACCGAACCGCTTGAATTGTCTTTAAAAATAAATTCTGTACTTGCATATGTTGGAGATATTTGGATTTTGGATAATTTTGATTTAGATTGATGCTATATAGTATGATTAAGAATTAATTTTTTATTTTTATCTTTTTTTTTATTTTTTTTTTTTTATTAAAAAACTTACATTAAATATATAGACTGAATCTGAGAGAGGGCCCAATACTGTGCCCGCTAAATTTAAGGAAGATTCGTTATTAAATATGAAATTTGTACCGAAATATAAAATGCCACAACTAACGCAATTGGAATAAAACTGACTGTTATCATAAAACCCTACATTTAAAATTTTGTGATCAGAATTATTTGCTAAAATTGCTCCTTCTTCTATTATCATTTTAGAACTACCATAGAAATCAAATGTATCTGTGAACATTTTTGAAAATTGAATAGATGATGTTGATTTGAGGTTGATATTTTTGGCTGCAGTTTCCCCGTTTTCTAAACTGAGTGATGATGAACCTTCAAGCAAAATAGAGGCTACATTAATGTTATTATCTTTTTCAAAAACTTGAGCATTGTTATTGATTGTTGTATAGTCAGAGGCTGAGGGTTGTTGCTGTGGTGTCCAACCTAATGGATCCATGAATGATCTGGTATTGGTTGTATCGACCCATAAAAGTGATTCTGAATAAACATTGTGTATAATATTTATTAATATAAATAATATAAAAATACTATTATATATTTTCATTATTTTTTAATCTTATAAAATAATTTATATCAATGAAAAAAAAAAAAAAAAAAACTCCATTTATAAAGATATTTTTTTTGAAAAAATGTAAAAAAAAATATTTTAAAAAAAAAAAAATATTTTATAAAAATAATGGGGGTGTAAAGCTGTGATGGTTTTGTGCGTTGATCAAATAAAATTTTTTTTTTTTAAGCATTTTAAATGTGTTTTTAAACTTTTTTTTCAAAAAAAAGTTAAGAAAAAAAAAATTTCTTTAAAAATTAAAAAAAATTAATGCTTGGCAAATGGAATTAATTTTTATTTTTTTTTTTATAAAATTGAAATAACTAAATATTTTGCCCACAGAAAATAAATAAAAAAATTAAGTTAAAAAAATGTTTTTTTGGGTTATTTATGATAAATTTTGGAATAAGTTAAATTTTTCCTGAAAAATTAAAAAAAATAAGGTGAATTTATTGGTTTTGATTAGATTTTTTACTATAAACCAATATAGTTTATTATAATAGAAAATCAATAGACGGTTACTTTTTTTTTTAAATAATAATTTTAATAGTTTGCTGGTAAAGAGTCAAAGTAGTCTGAATATGATATACTTAAAGAGCCGCCGTATTCGGTTAGAACCTGGGATGGGTCAATATCGTTAAGTATTTGTTCGGTTTTTACAATTTCAATTCTTGATATAATTTTGCTTTTTACAAAAGTTTTACCTAGAGCCAAAAGTGGTCTAAGAAGAAAAGGTGGATTGATAATATATATTTTTTGAATTCTACCAATAAATACATTTTGCATATCATTAACCTTGTTTTTCTTTAAAAAGTCATTTAATCTGCTGTCAAAGTGTTTTAATATGGACATCTTATGAAGGTCTTCAATGATACAAATACCCGAACGATGTATAGATGAATGTTCGTGTACAGTTTGGTCCATGTTCCAAAACAACAGTGTCATGTATTCTTTGAATGGGTATTCCTTTGGTATTATTTTCGATGGGTGTAAATAAGATATAACTCTACCTTGCTTATCAGTTTTACCACTAATACTAAAAGCACTAGCTTTCTTTGCAATCACTTGGTTAACATGTTCCTTGACCACAGGTAATGGTAAGTTTAATTTTTCTCTTAACAATAGATTGTTTTTAATTAATATTAGAGTATTTTCTATATCAAGTTTTTTCGAAAATAAAAACATTAGAAGGTATTGGTCCTCAATATCTAAAAAAATATTTAAAAAAAAAATTATACTTATAAATAAATTTATATTAATTTTTTATTATTTTTTATTATAAACATTTACCTTTACAAATTCCATTTTTTTTTAATTGGTTTAAAGCATTTATTTCTTCGTTTGTTAAATCTTTTAAAATTGGGAATTCTTCATTTACAAAAACCATTTTATTTTATTTTATTGTTTTTTTTATTTTTTTTTGTATAATTTGTATTATTTGTATTATATTTTTATTTTTATTTTTATTTTTATTTAATTAATTTATTTATTTTGATACCACTATTTATCAGCCAATTATTTATATTTTTTTTAAAAAAATAAAATTTAAAAAAAAAATAAAAATTTTTATTTTAGAAAAAAAATATCTTTTTTTTTTTTTTTTTTTATGAAAAGACACACTAAAATTACCCAGTTACACATACTAATAACCAGGCTGGGTTTTTTTTAAAGCTTTTTAAGGAGATTAAAAAAAGTAAATAATTAAGTATGATTTGGTTTTTTAAAAGAATTATTAAATATCAGAGATAAAAAAGCTATAAATTTTTTTTTTTAAAATTATTTATAAATTTTTTATTTTATTTTACTGGAAGAAGCAGAGTAATTAACCCTTAAAATGTTTAAAGAACGGGATGAATCCTTTTTTTTTTTTTTAATTTTTTAAAAAAAATTTTAGATGATTTTTTTATTTTTTTTTTATTTTTAAATATATTATTTCTCTTCGGATGATCATTGTGTCAATATATTTGAACAAATAGCAACAATAATGTTTAACAATACTCCTGAATCAATTTATTTTTATTAAATAATATTTAAAATTTTTTTATTTTTTATATTTTTATAAAAATAAATTTTAAAAAATCATCATTTTTATTAAAAAAAAAAATGATTTTTTTATTATTATGAATTCCTCCAAAATGCAAAAAAAAACTAAAAAAAAAAAAAAAAAAAAAAAAAAAAAAAACTCAAAAAAAACTGAAAATTTTTTTTTTTTTTTTTACATATAAATTTTTTCGCAATTTGGTTGTTTTTTGGGTTTTTTAAAATTTTTTAATTTTTATTTTGTATGTATTTTTTTTTTTTTTTAACTATTAAATTAATAATTCATTGTCCTCGATGTTATTATTTCTAATTTCTGAATAACAATTAATTAAAAATGCAACTGTACACCATACCATATGATGTCTTTTAAAAACATGTTCAATATGAAAAGTTCCTTGTTTAAATTTATATCTTAAAGTATTGCTTGTAATTGAAAATCTTTTAATTCTAGCAAATACATTTTCGATAATAATCCTGATTGATTTTTGGATTTTTTCTTGTTGTTTGTTATATTCTGTATTTTTACGACCTGCTTCAATAACACACATGTTATTATAAAATGGTTTTAATCCACGAAATCCTTTATCAGCAAAAATTGTATCAAACGCACTCTTTAATGAATCAATAAATATATGATCTTTCTTAAATAAGTTAATATCATTTTTACAACCACCTGAAGGAAAACCAATGTGCAATACCTTTCCACTCTTAGGGCAACAATAAACCAATAGAGTTAAAGTTGATTTACATTTTTTACCACTATATAATGAATTTCTAATATATTTATCACTTGGTATACTAATTTGTTGTTAGGAACCATCAACGACCATTGTTGCAATCATATGCTTTGAATGGTACATGAATTCTACTTTATTGCTATTATCAAATCTATTTTTAAAATAACTGTTAAAATTATCTATTGCCAAAGGTGAAACAATGTCTAAAAATTCTTGGAAGTATCTTTCTAAAGTATTATCACTTATACCAAATAACATTTTAATAACAATAGGTCTGGTATAATGTCTTAAAAAAATAAACATATGAATACCCTTTCTTTTAGATCGTATAGTTTATTTCTTCCTTTATTAACTGAAATTATTTTTTCGTTTATTTTATTATATAGATCATTAAAACTATTAAAACTAATACCAATCATTTTTTCATAATCGCCATGACTATTCATAAAATCCACTTTAAAAAAACAATAAAATAATTAGACTAACACTTTATAAAATTTTATAATATTTATCTTTTTTTATTTACGTTTTGGTCTGGTAACAATTGCATTTATTTCTTTATTTTTTTTTTTTTTGGATTCTTTATTATCTTTTTCTATTTCATCCTCAACCTCTTCATCGCTATCACCTTTTTTCTTTTTGGGATTTATTAATTCAGCAAAATCACCACCCTTAGCTATCGAACAAACCGTATAAAAGCATTCAATTGAACAAAAATAAAAGAAATTTGAATCTATTTTAGGTAATTTAAGACCACGAATTTTTAATGAATCATCGATTGAAGCAGGGCAACCTCTACACTTTATTTGGAGTGGATGATCTTCTGGAACTTTAAATGATTGTTTATCATTATTTCGAAAACCTAAAAAGTTTCTAATATATTTTCTTCTTGTTTCATTTTCGAGATGGTCGACGTTACAGATTGTAATCGAAATATCTTTACAAAATAGAGTGAATGCATTCCTTTTTGAATTGGTGGAGGCATATGGGCATCCAAGGAAAGTAGTTTTCATTTGAAATGTTCGTAAATCTTGTGCTTTAACTAAAGATGTTAACACTCTAAAATCATCATTTTTATAAAAAAATAAAAAATAAAAAAATTTTAAATATTATTTAATAAAAATACAATTAAAGTATTGTACTAATGGTTTTTATTTATATAATTAAAAATACACGATTTATATGAAGGATTTTTTTCGATCCAAAATTTTAGGAAAAAGGATCCGGATTTTCATTAGAAAATATAGGATCAATCCTAGTTTTAAACCTCGATACTATATTTCAAAGAGATCATTGTAAGTTAATGAAAACAACGTAGAGTCCAACAAGAAATTCAAAGAAGATATTAATAATGGAATTTCAAAGAGATCATCGGGAGCTGATGAAATAGTCGCAAAGTTCAACAAAAAATTTAAAATTTGGTGATGAATATATTAAATAAATTTGATACAGAAAGAAAGTTGTGAAAAAAATGAAAAATAAAGAAAAATTAGAAAAGCTTTAAAAAAGAAAAGGAAATATAGTGTTTTATTAGTTATTCCAAATAGATACCCATAGAAATTTTATGAACCAAATAGATATTAAAATGATAATAAAGGTAACTATTATTATTATTTTTAAAATCGAATATTAAAATTTTTATTCGACCACTGCGGGTTGGAACCTTAGTGATGGCAATAAAAAATAGTAATTAAACTAAGAATTTTTAAAAATTTAAAAGTGTGATATAAATAATAAATTTAAATTATTTACAATTAAAAAAAAAAAAAATATATTAAATGTTAATTTTTGTGAAATAATAATTATTTGTTTAAAAAGTGGAGTGGAAAACGGTAATTTATTATTAAAATTATACAAATAAAATAAATTTTTTTTTTTTTGATGCAATGTCTGTCATTTTTTTTTTAAATATAATGTGAATACTAATTTGGCAAGATTTTCATATTTACCATTAAATATACCAATCCATTCTTCGAACAATTTTGAATCCAAATCTCTAATATTTTTGGTGCAATTGACTAATAAAAATGAATTAAATATTTGATAAAAATTTATTTCATTAAACTCTTTACCATCTTCATCAAATTTGATATCATTAGACATGAAATGGTTTTTATCAGGGTCTGAATTTATTAAGGCTTTAATTAGAAGTGTAAAATCTTCTTTGGACATATTTTTGAAATAAAAATCACTTTCTGTCTCATGTGGTCTATCTACACCGGTCATTAATTTCAACATAATCTTTCGTGCATCTATATGATTTTTTGGCTCGACTTCAACCCTAGTTTTTGGCTCGACTTTTTTTTGTTCATCATTACTATCTATTCTAATGCCTGCCTTGTCGAGAAATAAATATGCGATATCTTTTAATTCTATTTCATATTTACCAATCAATTTTTGGAACAATTCTTTGTGCAATTTTGAATCTGAATCCAATTCTGGATCTAATTCTGAATCCAATTCTCTAATATTTTCTGTGTAATTGACTAATAAAAATGATTCAAATATATTATTAAATTTTAAATTTTGTTCGAAACCATTAACTTTCGTTTCAAAAGCAAAAAAGCTATGGTCAATTAGTAATTTTTTAATAAGAGTACCAAATTTTTGTTTGTCGATTTGTAAGTGAGGGGTTGCTGGATATTTATCTTTTGGGAATTTCATATCTCCACCCATCATCATTTTCAACATTGTTTGTAATGCTGGTCCGCTTCCTTTTGATGTGACATCCAAATCATTTTTGTCTTCAATCATCTTTTGAAAAATTTTGTTAAATTAAAAAAAATAAAAAAAAAAAAAAATTTTGGAAATAAAAAAAAAAATTTTAAAAAAAAAATTCAAAATATATAAAAAAATTTAATCTCAAAAATTTTTTACACAAAATTTACCAACCTATGTAAAAAAAAATATTTTTAAAATTCCTCTAAAATTTTTATGTATCGTTTCTATTTATACTAGGAATTATACAGTATTTTCGCTTTACATTTCAAATAAAAAAAATTAAATCAAAATAAATAGCCTGGTCAATGGAAATTTTTTTAAAAATAAAAAAATAATAATAAAAAATATTTGAATATTCGTTATTGTCTAATTTTAGATACAACATTTTATTTGAAAGAGTTTTTTTTTTTTTTTTTTTTTAAAAAGAAAAAAAAAATAACTTAAAAAATATTAAATTAAATGGGCAAAAAACTTAAAATTAATATTATTTGAATCATGATGTTATTTCTTAAGGATGTGATCATTATTATTTACTATTATAATTATGTATATTATTATTTAAAAAAAAAAAATTGTGGGTAAGGGGAAAATGAATTAAAGTTATTTTTTATTTTGTTGAAGTTCTTGTTGTCTTTTCTTTTCCTTTTCTTCTTCAATATCTTTTGCAACCCTGATGAAGGAATCTCTTGCATCCTCTTTCCATGAGGTATTGTTTGTTAAGCCTGTGTTTTTAATTAAATGTTGAGTAAGGTTTGGACCTTTGGCAGAGGTTTTTTCGGCTTGTTGTTCAGGTTTGCTTTTCTTTGATTTATCTTTTTTAGGATTGTTGGTTCTAAATAATGGAAGAGAATTAGGTGTGATGATTGGTCTGTCGATAGGTTCGTAGTCTGAAATATTTTTAACTCTTTTAATTTTGTTGGCACATAATTTAAGACCATTGTTGCTGAGTGATGGATCGTAGAAACCTCTGGTATTTCCATCGGAACAACCAAAGAAAACTTGGTTCAACTTTTCATTCCAGTTGCAGTTTATAACGCTGACGTCTGTATCTACTCTGATTTGTCTCATTTTTGTTAAACTTGTTAAATCGTACATTACAATTGTACCAAAACCACCTTTGGCTGAGCTTGTACCTGTTACAATTACACGGTCGAATGAACCAAAAATACAGTTTGTTTCTAAATAGTCGCATTGAAGATCGTCCCAAACTGCGGTTGGTGCAGCGGTGTTTCTGAGATCCCAAACTTTTAAACTATGGTCCATTGATCTTGAAATCATTGAAAAGCAATCTCTGTTGTATTGAATCGATACAACCTCGTGACCAGGCAAATGTGCATCAGCCCACTGCGACTTTGGTTTTAATAAGCTTGATCTTTTATCCCACATTGAAATAGAGCCATCAGCCAAACCACCTGTAATTATATCACCACGCTGATCATAGACACAACTTGTTACACCAATTCTTGTACCCCTTGATGTTCTTGATTTAATTACATTTTTGTTTTTAGTTGTGACAGAGTTTATATCCCATACCCTAATCGTTCCATCAATTGAGGATGAAATCATTTCTTCTTTCTCGCTTGGATGCCAACATGAGCCAGTTAAGGTTGAAACATGACCTTTAGTATGATACAAATCTTGAATGAATCTATCACCACTAATCGACTCTTCCTTGAAATGGCCATCACGATCATAGAATCTAATTTGAGTTGTATATGGTACAACCATAAATTGATCACCTGTGTTATTAAAATGAGCTGCTCTTACTTGATTACCCTCAACTGGTTCAATCTCTCTAAATGAACGTAATGATTGATCCATTCCGTTAAAATCCCAAAACTTCACTTTACCATCATATGAACCTGTTAACATTCTACCACCATTTGGGTCTAATGTAATTGCTGAAACTGGTCTGTGATGCCCTTTGATAACAACTTCATGTGAAATGGGTAATGATCCAACCAATTGTTTCCATCTTTCAATTTCTTCTTTTTCTTCATCTGATGAATCACTGTCACTATCTGAATCTGAGTCTGAATCTGAATCTGAATCTGAATCTGAATCTGAATCTGAATCTGAATCTGAATCTGAAGAATCTTTATTAGCTGATGGTCTTGGTGGTCCAACCGGTCTTGGTGGTCCAACTATATTACTATTATTATTGCTATTATTTTCATCCTCACTGCTCGAATCATCAGATTCGGATGTATCGTCTTTATTTGCTGATGGTCTAACCGGACCCACAGGTCTTGGCGGACCAACAATACTATGACTATTATTTGATTTTATAGGTCCTGTAGGTTTTATATTATCATTGATATTATTATTATTATTATTATTATTATTATTTATCTCTTTATTTTCCTTTTCTTTTTGTTCCTTTTCTTTTTGTTCTTTTTGTTCTTTTTCTTTTTTTTCTATTTCTTTTTTTTCATCTTCTTCTGGATTATTCATATACGTTATGTTTATTTGTTGTTTTGGTATATCATTATTATTATCTACTGTGGGTGAGTTTTTACCAAAACTAAATGATATACCAGATGGTTTTGCTAAAGTTTTTGCTGAGGGTTTAGATATTGAAAAGGAACCTATTTTATTAATATTATTTGACCTATTATCATTTTCGTTATCGTTATTATTATGTTTACTTAAAAGTGGTGGGGGTTTAAATTCTTTTTCTTCGGTATCTAATTTTTTGGTAATCTGTATTAAATAAATTAATATTAGAAAATAAATCTATATCTAACTATATCTACCAAAACTATATTTTACTTACTATTTCATTGTCCTCTATTTGTTCTCTATCTCTTTTTTGACTATTCATTTTATACAATTTATGAAATTTTCAAAATTAAAAAAAATTTTAAAAATAAAAAAAAAAAAAAAAAAAAAATTTTAATAAAAATAAAATATAATTTAATTTTATCTGTAATAATTTATTATTATCTTTATTATGTATGTTATAATAATATTTTATTTATATTTATAAAGCTAATATATTTATTTTCTTATAAAAAAAAAAAAAAAAAAAAAAAAAAAAAAAAAAAGGTTTTTTAAATTTGAAATTTTTTTACCAAAATTAAAAAATTAAAAAAAACCGTTTTTGGCCCCTTTTTAAAAAAAAAATAATAAAAAAAATTTTTTTTCCTTTTTTTTCCTTTTTTTTTTTTTTCAACAATTTTTTTTTTTTTTTTTTTTTTTTTTTTTGTTGCATGCTCAATTATCTAATTTTTTTTTTTTTTTTTCAAAAAATTTAAAATTTTAAATTATTTTATTTTTTTATTTAGATAATTTTTTAAATTTAAAATTTTTTTACACAATCATATATTTGTTAACAAATAATAATAGTAATGTTTAGAAAGGTCATCCCAACAAATATTAAAGTCAATAATAATTTAATTAAAAGTTATTATTCAACAAACAACTACAATGAAATTAAAAAAATTAAATTAAAAAACAATAATAACCCAGAAGATTGGATTAAAGTTCATGACAATGTTATCATGAACACTTACGGAAGAGTCCCAAACATTATTTTCAAAGAAGGCAAAGACAGTTGGTTAACAGATATGAAGAACGATAAATATTTAGATTTTGGCGCAGGTATCGCAGTCAATGCATTAGGGCACAGTAATGATGGATGGGTCAGATCTATTAAAAAACAAGTCGGCAAATTAACTCATCTTTCAAATTTATATTATAACGAGCCAGCTATCGAATTAGCAAAATCATTAATCGATAACTCTCAATTCTTTGATAAAGTTTTCTTTGCCAATACTGGTACCGAAGCAAATGAAGCCGCATTAAAATTCGCCAAGAAAATTGGTCTCTCTAAAGATCCAAATAAAACCGAAATTGTAGCATTCACCAACGGTTTCTCTGGTCGTTCAATGGGCTCTCTCTCTGTTACTCACAAAGCAAAATACAGAGAAATCTATGGTCCATTAGTACCAGGTGTTCACTTTGCCAAGTATAATGATATCGATAGCATTCAACAAATCATCAACAAAAATACCTGTGCCATCATTATTGAACCAGTTCAAGGTGAGGGTGGTTTAGAAGCTGCCACTCCAGAATTTATGAAACATCTTTACAAACTCTGCAAAAAGAACGATGTAGTCATGATTGTAGATGAAGTCCAATGTGGTATTGGTAGAACTGGTCAACTTTGGGCCCATTCTAGATTCGCTAAACACTTTAAACCAGATATTATGACATTAGCCAAACCATTAGCTGGTGGTCTCCCAATTGGTGCTGTTTTAGTCAATGATACCATTGCTGCTGCCATCAAACCAGGTGATCATGGTACAACATTCGGTGGTGGTCCACTTGTTTGTGCTGCTGCAAACTATACATTCAATAAAATCGCCAAAAAGAAGTTCCTCGAAGAAGTTAGAGAAAAAGGCAAATACATTACCGATAAACTTGAAGACATTAAAAGCAAATATCCAGGTGTTATTAGTGAAATTAGAACTGTTGGTGGTCTTTTCATTGGTATCAAGCTTACCCATCCAGCCTCCAAACTTGTTCAATTTGCACTTGATAGAAAAGTTTTATTAATTTCAGCTGGTGAAGATGTAGTACGTCTTTGCCCACCTTTAACTGTTACCTATCCAGAAATCGATCAATTAATTACAATCATTGATGAATATTCAAAATTAAATTCAAAACATTAAAAAAAAAAAATAATAATAATAATAAAAAATTACAAATAAGATATACATTATCATTATTTTCAAATGTATATTCTAATAAATTTGCAAATATCATTTTTATTTTCGATTTGAAATCTTTAAATACTCATTTGATAAACAAAAAAAATTAAATTAAATTTTATTATTTTTTTATTTTTATTTATTTTTATTTTAATAAATTTAATAAATAATAATTATTTATTATTTAAATAAAAAGGTTATTTTTAAAAAAAATATTGTGGTTATATTCTTTTAAATTTTCTGATACTTTACTTTTTTTTTTTTTGTATCTGATTTATTTCAAAAAAAAAAAAAAAAAAGTTAGTCCATGTAAGGGGATATCCTGACGCAAACTAAAACAACAATAGTGTTTGAAAAAAATAAAAATTTAAAAATAAATAAAAAAAAAAAAAAAAAAAAAAAAAATAAAAAAAAAAAATATTTGAAAAATAGTTTTTATAAAAAAAAAAAAAAAAAAAAAAGACAAGGTTATATATTGAATTTTACTTTTTCATTTGGTTGTATTAATAATGAATTTAATAACCTAATTCTATATATAATCTTTTTTGTTTTTTACTTTTATATTATAAGTGATTCCTCTTTTTTCTTGAAAAAAAAGAAAATTTTAATCATTACACATCACTTTTTTTTTTTTTTCTTTCATCATTTGTGTAACCTTCTCTGCAATCATTAAATAAACAAATTCTTTATATATCTATTTGTTTTTTATTTCAAATACACACATTCACACCCAATCATAACAAATCATACAAATATACCCACTTTATACACACCCCACCAAAAGAATTTTCAGACACAAATAAATTAAAATATATACAAATACGCTCCTATATACACACATTAAATACATTTATATTTTTTATTTTTTTTTATAAAAAGTATAAATATATATAATATATAAATATTTTTAGAAAAAAAAAAAAAACCATTTAAAATTTAATTTATTTTAAATAATAAATTTAATTTTAATATTCCATTTATTTACTTTATGATTATTATACAATACAACTCTATAAATTTTAAAAAAATTAATTATTTTATTACATAATAATAGAAATTGGTTTATAAACAATCACAATTTAATTAACAACCATATAAAATATATTTTATAATAATAAAGAATAAATAAAAACACAAATCATTTATTACTATTTATTATTGTTTCTTTCTTTTTTTTTTTCATTTATTTATTCACTCTATACATATAATAAAAATACAAGTAATTCTTAACAATAACAACCACACAACACACACACATTTAACACATATATAATATTTATTTATTTATTAAATTTTTTTATTTTATTATAATTAATATTTTAAAATAAAAAAAAAAAAAGGAAAAAGAAAAAATTTTATATTCACTAAATAATAAATAGATACTATTTTAAAAAAAATAATAATAAAAATAATTTTGTGATTTTTTATTTTAGCTATATATAAAACTATATTTTTTTTTTTCAAAAATATTTTTATTTGCATATAAAATACATTGCATATACTATAGTTGTAGCAATATATTAGAAAATGCAAAACCAAAAATTCGTTTACCCAGTCTCATCACCCTACCAAGTTGTAATCAAATCTAAAAGAATTGGATATATTGGTAGAAGGTTTCAAAGAGATATGCCAATAGAGCTTAGACCATATATTTCAGAGGAAAGATACCAAAAAACAATTAGATATTTAGAAAATGTTTCAAAATATACTTATATTGGCCAAGTAATTTCATTTCTACCCTCAATTATTATCGGTGTGGTAATGGTTGGTGTTGGTGAAACTAAAAAAACCGAAACAACAACTCCAATTTATTGGTATATTGGTATTATCATTTTAGGTATCTCTTTTATTTATATTTTTATTGCATTAGCAACATTTAGATCAAAGGTAATTATTGACAGTCTTTATAATTCAATTGCAATAACCCATATACTAACTACCTTAATACCTGTATCTAGTATATTAAAAACTTAGCTTATGCAGTACAAAAGTGTCACACTGAATATAATAATGAATTTGGCATTAGTTGGACATTAAAATATGTTGATTTTAGAAATAGAAAGAACAAAAATAGACAAAAGTTATGGTGTGAATTAACAATACCAAACAATGCAACATTACAACAACCAATACCTCATCCCAATGCTTATCCAAATCAAAATGATCAGCAACAACAGCAGCAACAACAAACCCAATACATTCCAATGAACTATTATTACTCGACTCAACCACAACAGCAATATGTTTATCCTGGCACAGGTTTACAACTAGGTAATGGAAATAATGGTCAACAACCTCAAAATATAAATCAACCATACTATAGCTATCCAAATTCAAACTCTGTTGTAATTCCAATTGATAATCAACCCTCAGATGATGCCAAACCTGTTCAATTATCAAAAAATATTTAAAATTTTACAATATAAACAATTAAAAATAATAATATTAAAAATACCATTAGATTATATAAATCTTTGTAAATAGATTTCAAATTTTATTACCCAAAAATATTAATTTAAATTTCCCTATGTACTTTTTAGTGATAAATAAATAACATTTTTCTAAACATAAGTCTAAAAAAGTGAATAATTTATGTATTTGATTGCTATTATATTACTTACTCTTTGGATTATATCTATTAGATCTAGGTCCAATACAATTTAAAAAAAAGTTCTAAATAAATATTTGCCATATAATTTAATTTTATTACTTTTATTTTAACAATAATAAATACTCGAATTTTATTTTTATTTTTATTTTTATTTTTATTTTTATTTTTATTTATATTTATATTTTTATTAATTTTTTTTTTTTTTGTATAATTCTTTTTATCTTCTATAGGTTTAAAGTATTTATAAGAGCAACAACAGATTTGCATACTAAAAAAAATTCCCCAGTTCCATAGTGATTTTTATCATCGAATGGCACCATTAAATAACGATCAATAAAATTATAATTTTCTAAAAATATACTTTTTTTTGATAGTAATTGGTTTGTGTGAAGAAATTCCAGTATTTCACACAAATAGTTGTATTCTAATTCACAAAATTTTAATATAAAAGGAATATCCAGAGAAATTTCTAAATCTTGATTTATAGTGATAAGTATTGATTTTAGTTGATTGAATATCTTAATATTACCAAAAATAATAAACTTGTATAACAATTGTTTTTCGCTGAATATTACTTTATGGTTTTTAAAATAATCTATCAAAAATTCTTTCTTTTTGTCAAAAAGGTATTCTATTAATGGGATTTTTTCATAAAAGTCGCTGGGGTCTTTTTGATCCAAATAACTTATTCCAAATAGATAATCTAGTAATATATCTCTATCCTCGATTCGATGGTTCCATAAATGCTCGATTTCTTTATAGTTTGAGTTATTAAATATATAGTCCAGAAATATACTTTTTTTCATAATTTGTTTATATATTGGATCGAATTTGATAACCCATTGGTAAGGTGCAAAGATTAATGTGGACTTGAAAACTCTATAAAGATAATCATTTTCTTTACTTAAGCTTTTAAAATCTTCTGCAAATTTATCTAAATTATTATTTATATAGTTATATGCTGATTCATAAAAACAATTATATAAAGCGTTGATTGCATTTTTACTATTTTGAACATTTGCAATTTCATTATAATATATTTTATCTGAAGGGTCACAAATATTATCTAAACCTGCTGATTGATCAATATGATATTTAATTGTGATTATATTATAATATTTTTCATTATAATAGTTAATTAGCTTAGTTTTGTTAGAGGGTATTAAATTAAAGATAAATTCTTTAGGTACATTATTTATATGTCGATCAATCCAATCTAAGATATATTTTAATTTAAAGTGGTTTAAATATCCTTTTAAACTTAAATAGTTGATAATTTCTAATGAGTTATTAAATGAGTCTGGTATTTTAATAACATTATTATGACTATTATTATGATTATTGTTGTAATTATTATTATATTTATTAACTGCTGTTAATATTTTATTAATTGAATTGATGTCTTGTAATTTAATTGATTTTAATAAATTTTCTAATAATATTGTTGAATGAATATGTGATTTCTCTGAATAC
Source organism: Dictyostelium purpureum (assembly GCF_000190715.1). Taxonomy (NCBI): domain Eukaryota; phylum Evosea; class Eumycetozoa; order Dictyosteliales; family Dictyosteliaceae; genus Dictyostelium; species Dictyostelium purpureum. The sequence goes on along the minus strand of NW_003519438.1, from coordinate 59,702 downwards.
ACTAAAAGATTATTTTTATCGATTGAATTATATATATCTATTGACTCTTTAATACTTGAGTATCTTGATCTTATAAGACAATCAACAATAAAACTATCAAATTCTTTAAAGAGTTTTCCATAGGCATATTGAAAATAAAAATTTAAAAATTTACCACAATGTTTATTTGAAATTTCAATTTTGAAATCTTCATTAACGGCCATATCTTCAACCATATCAAAGTGATCGATAAAGATTTTCATTTTCTTGAAATCTAATTCCATATTATCGTCTCCAGCTGATGCAAAGTGATCTAATATCGACAAATTGGTATAGCTCGATAACAAATCTAAATAAACTTCTTTAATAACCCCATTACCTCTAAATGAGTTTAAAATAAACTCTAGTATTTCACCTTTAAAATGTTTTACTATTAAAGAAAAAGCTGCTTTTAAATAAATATTATTCGTTCCTCCATTGTTAAATGTTGAAATTAAATATTCTAAAAATAATATTATATTTGATTGGTTTGTTTGATTTAATTTTTCTTTTTCATAATAATGGTGTTGGATTGGACACTGTAAAAAATAATCATGAAATTCTTTTGTATCTAATTGATCTATGAATTGCATATAATAGTCGAGTGTTTCAATTGAAAAATGTACAACCGAGTATTGAAAAATAAAATTAATCAATAGCTCTATATCATATATTGAATTTGTATAAATATGTTTTTTTATGTATCCATCGAGTTCGTCAAAATCCCTTTGTTGAAGTAATTCATAAACAATATAGAACCTTAGGTATTCTAAAATTTCGTATTCTTGACCATTTTGAATTAGATATTCTTTTGCGACTGATAAAAGCAAACTGGTATTGTTATTAACCGACTCTAAATTATTTAGTATATTCATTCTGAAAGTTTTGTCAATGTCTTGTCTTAATAAATATAATAATAAAAAATTGAAGTGATTAAAAAAAATAAAATTTCCTGGTTTAAAAATTGGATAGTAAAAACCTTTTTTAACTAAATTCTAATGCATCTTCATCTATTAGATAACTGTCGTTAATGACTGTTTTAATTTCATTCTTTCTATTATCCCTTTGCTTGCCTGAGGATAAACTGAAACCTTCTATTTCAAATAATTCCTTTATTTCTTTTTTTATATCAATATTTAAACATTCTTTAAATAGATCGATTTTCTTTTTTGTATCACTTAGAAAACCATTTACATTGAATAATGTAAAAATGGGAACTTTATAATCTCTAATTCTACTAATGAGATCGTTTTTTAAAGTGTGAATAATATGTTTTAAAATTTTATAATTTGGTTTTTCACACTCTAAACATAAATCTAATAAAGTGAATAATTTATGTGTTTGATTGTTATTATTAAAATATTTATATACAAATTTAAATAAATTTAATGAATAGTGTCGGTTTTGTTGTCCCACTATTGATTCTAAAATATTAAATCTTTTTAATTTATCCCCATATTGTTTCCATAATAAATCAAATATTTCTTCAAAATATGGATTGTAAATGTAGTTTTCACATAGTTCATCTATACTTTCTTCATTAACTATCATAGGTGTATTTGATTTTAACTTGTTTAAAATAATTGAGTATCTTTTTTCATCTGCCATAGGGAGCAAATCCATATTCAACGCAGATTTTTCCCAAATAAATGATAAAATATATTTGAAGATGAGTCTATTCCGTATTATTTTAAAAAATAAGATTTCATTATATGACACTATTGGTGGCAATGGTAATATATCATTATTATTATTATTATTGATATTATATTTTAATCCTTTTGAATATGGATGATATTTATTCTCCATTTTATTTTTATGTGTAATGTAAATTAAAATAAAAAAATTATTTTTATGTGTAATGATTTAAAAATTATAATTTTTTTTTTATGTAAAAGCGGTTAAATTTGTTTTTTTTTTCTCATATCTCTTTTATAATAATAATTTTTATAAAAAATTTGTTGGTTTTTTTTTTATTATACCAAATTTGGGAAAACTTTTTTTGATTATATCTTTTTTTTTTAAATCCTATATTTTGAATGTGCCATCTCAATGTTAAAGAGAATCTTATGGTATAAATTGTTTTCAAATTTTCTTATAAATTACAGAGCAAATTAATATCAAAAATTTTTAATTTATGAAAAACAACAAAAAATTTTTAATTTACGAAAAACAATAAAAAATTTCAAAAAAAAAAAAAAAAACTTTATTTTTAAAATAACGAAAAAAACCCATAAATTATTAATTTTTGCCCAATAATTTTATAAACAAAAATATTACTCTTAACAAATCAGACCTTACTCTTTGGATCATTTCTATTAGTATCGTCTATTAAAATTATTCATCAATAATTTTTCTCAAAAACCCCACGGATGAAGATGCACATTCACTTTACATAAGCGGGAAGCCGTGTAATAGTTTTGATTCTATCATTTCTATTATACATTGATGATCGTCTATCTCAGGGATGAGATGGTTGTAAGGTGAAATTCTTACGTGGATTAACTTTTTATAAATTTAAAGAAAAAATATTAATTATAATTGGGTAGCAGTTATCTATTTAAAATATAAATAAATTATTATTTTTAATATATAAAATATTTTAATATATAAAAATTATATATTAAATATAATTTTTATATATTAAATATTAATCAGATAATAAAAAATAGTGGTGTATAAAAAAAAAATTAAAAAAAAAAAAAATAATTAATGAATTCATTTTTTTTTTTTACTTTTTATTTTTTTTTCCATATAAATATATTTAAAAAAAAAATATGATCAAAAAAATAAATAAATAGAATGAAGTGGCAAACTAACATTTTTTTTATATTTTTTTATATTTTTATTGTATTGGCTTCTGCAAAAAAACCTTCCAAAGTTCCAATAAATGGTAAAAAATTATCCTTTTTAATGCTTGATACAAATTTAAATAAATTAGTTTTATCGATAGCACAAAGAATAATAAAAATTATTATTTTTTTTTAATTTTATATTTTCAGAATTATATTTAATTGATAAAGTAGATAGATTAGTATTACCAGGTAATGTTGTCCCAAGGGTATATAATGTCCATTTAAATACAAAGAATATCAAAAGTTTCAAATATAAAGGTGAAGAAGATATCTTATTAGATATTGTAAAGAAGACAGATACCATTGTGATCCATAGTAGTGAAATCGAAATCGAATCGGCTGAAATATTAAATAATAAAGCAAAGGAAATTAAATATAGTGTGGATGAAGAGGTTGCAGTTTTCAAATTTAAGAAAGAGTTGCCAGTGTCTAGAAATGCAACATTAAAAATTAGGTTCAGAGGTAAGATAAATGACAAAGGTAGAGGTTTCTATAGATCCAAGTATTTAGTTGATGGCATTGAGCATTTAATTTACTCTACCCAAATGGAGGCTTCTGATGTAAGACGAGTTTTCCCATCTTTTGACGAGCCTTCTTATAAAGCTATATTCAATTTAAAGTTGACCATAGATAAAGATTTACAAGCAATTTCAAATACTGCAGAAAAAAAAGTTACAGAAAATAAAAGGGATAAATCTAGAGCAATAGAGTAGGTATTACAAATTTATAGGCGTCATTTATATGTATCATAAAACTAATAGGTTTTTTACATTTTTTGTCACATTTTAGATTTAAACCAACACCAAAAATGAGTACTTATTTAGTGGCGTTTGTAATAGGCGATATTGAATATAACGAAGGCTACAGCAGTATAGACAAGACAAGGGTACGTGTTTACAAGGGTAAAGGTGTCAAGGAAAGCAGCGAATTGGCATTACAAATCGCAATTAAAACCTTGGACTTTTTTGTAGATTACTTTAATATTTCCTACCCATTAAAAGATCTAAAGTTGGTTGCCATTCCAGATTTCACATTCTATGCCATGGAAAATATGGGGTTGTTGACTTTTGAAGATATTTACTTATTGACATCAGACAAAGCAACCTTGGTAAACAACAAAGAGCTTGTAGATATGATTGCTCACGAGATTTCGCACCAATGGTTTGGTAATTTGGTAACAATGGAGTGGTGGTCAATGATCTGGTTGAACGAAGGTTTTGCAGAATTCTTTGGTTACTTTGCTAGTGCTTCCTTGTATCCTGAATGGAATGTATGGTTAGAGTTTTCACAAAATATTTATAATAAGGCTTTGTATCTAGACTCTTTGTCGAGTACCCATCCAGTACAATTAACAGTTCGTACAACTTCACAAATCGCAGAGATATTTGATGATATTAGTTATGATAAAGGTGCTAGTATTGTAAAAATGATTCAAAATCTTTTGGGTCCAGATAACTTTAGAAATGCATTACGTTACTATTTAAAGAAATACTCTTATCAAAACACTGTAACTCAAAATCTATGGCATTCATTCTCGTTGTTTTCAAATGGTTTAAATGTAAGTGAATTTGTAAATAATTATATTGTCTATCCAGGTTATCCAATTATTTCAATTGTCCCAAATGGAAATACAAATACATTCCAAATCAGTCAAAAAAGATTTACTTTTGATAGTGCAACCTCTACCAACAAATCAAGTGTAATCTGGAATTGCTTCATTAAATTCCAAACAGAGTATGGGGAGTTTGATTTTCTTTTAAACAAAGAGTCTGATGTGATTACAGTTCCACACCCATTCAATTTTAGTGCAGGCGATTGGATAAAACCAAACTATGGCCAATCCCAATTTTATCGTATAGAGTACAGCGAACATTTGTTACTACCATTGGTACCAAAGATTAAATCACTAGAATTACCTGCCGTGGATAGACTAGGTGTACTATCAGATGTGTTCAATTCAGCCAAAGCCTTATCGACACAAACTTCACTCTTTATGGATTTGGTATTTGGTGCATACAAATCAAATGAAAGCAACGGTGATGTATGGACCTACCTTATCAGATCAGTAGAGGAGATTCAAAATATTATCTTTAATCAAGATTATAAACAAAGATTTAACAATGCATTCACAGATCTTTTAGCTGGTTTATCAGATTCATTGGGATTTGATCCAAAAGAAAACGAAGATGCAGCAATTACCATTTTGCGTACTACAGTAAATACCAAATTAGTTTTATTGGGTTATGAACCAATTATCAATGAAGCAAAACAAAGATATGAACACTTCAAACAAGATCACAAAACATTAAATCCTGATATTTCCAAAGTAGTGTTTACAAGTATCTTAAATACTGGTAACAAAACTCAGCAAGATGAAATCATTGCCCTATATTTATCAACTACAGACATTGCGGAAAAGAAAATATATCTCGAAATATTATCATACAGCGCACCAACTTTGGAATTGTTTAATAATATGCTATTGTTTTCATTAAATTCTTCAGCGGTGGAAACCAACAATATTTATTTTCTTTGGAACACTTACAAACCAGAATTCAAGATACACACATTCAATTTCTTTGTTGAAAATTTCTCTCATATAGACTCACTCTTTAAAGATAATATGATGTACCCAAAATTGACCACCACTTTATTCTGTAATAAAATAAATGAAACCCAATTAAATCAAATCAAATCTTTCTTTAATGATAACCCTGTACCCATGGCAGAAAGTTCAATTCAATCAGATTCAGAAAATATCAAATATAATACTAATTGGTTTAATTCATATAGTTTTGATTTATTAGATTGGTTAAATAATAACTATAAACTTTAAAATTAGTAGTTAATTAATTTGTTTTTAAAGTAGTATTAATTAATTAATATGTAAAATAAACTCTTTTTTATTTAAATTTTTTTAAAGATCATAATTTTAATAAATATCGATTAATTTAATTAATTTTGAAAATTTTGGCATTTAGTATCTCTATCATATTCTGGATATGTGTCTCAAAGACATAAATTTTCTTCAAAATAATAATTATTCATTGAGATACTGATTATCAAAGAAAAAAATTAATAAATAAATGATCATCACAAAAATTTGTCATGTTTTTTTATCAATATTAGTATTCAAATCATGAAATGTAATATAATTAATATAATTATTTATTTTTATTTTTTTTTGGTAGTATATCACCCATCATATATTTTAAACAAATAAGATGATTTAAAGTGATGGTTATTATACATCAAATGTTTTAAGAAATATATGAGTTGAGTTTCAGTGAATGCATGTAATTTTGCTTCAATGAGAGGTGTAGGTCCAGTACCATTTATTTATGTTAATACAAATAGATGACATATTTTATCGTACTGAATGATAGGTATGGTCTTAACCTTAGCGAATATTGTGTTAATGTTTAGATATTAATGTTTTACAAGATAGCTGTCCAATTAATAATTTTGTAAATTATTTAAAATTTAACAAAAACAAAGAATTTGATGTCATATTGATCCAAAAATACTCTATAGACCCCAAAATTATTGAAAACTAATTGCAAGTTTTATAAAAACTTTCAATTCATTAGCTTATAGAGAATTCTCAAGTGGATTTTAACGATTTAATTGAGGAAAATATGTATGGTATTTAACAAGAAACTATGATTGATTTATATCAAACAATCCCCAAAAAAAACTATTGAAATAATTAAAAATAGAGATGGTTTAACAAAATATTGAAATTTTCAATTAAAATATCCAAAATAAAAAATTATAAAAAATGAATAATCTTTCAAAAAAGATTTGACCTGCCATTAAAAAAATTGAAGATATTCCAGAATCTGTAATCGATCTCTATTTAAGTGAAAAGTTTGATTTTTACGAAAATGGTGGTAATTAACCATGGACAATTAAAAATATAACCATTGATAGTGAAATTAAAAGATTACGGGTAAACAATAATATTCCATGTGAAGTAGATCCTTACTGCTACTTTACCTAATGGTTGTTTACCAGAAACTTTACAAAGAATTATTTTTTCAAATTTTGAACAATATGATATTTTAAAGTGTATACCAAGAAATATAATAAAAGAAATTAGATAAAACACAATATTTAAATAAAAAAATTATATAAAAAAAATAAAAATGTAAATAAATTATTATAAACAATTTTTATTGTTTAAACATACTCCTATAAGGAGTAATTTTATTTTTATTTTGATACTATTGGGCTTTAAAATAGTGTTTCTTTGGTTTGGTATATACTTTATTTACATAAAAATGATTAACTCCTGCTAAAAATTTTTCAAAAAATATTGCACCATAGTCGTTATCTGAGAGTGCATTATTCAAAGAATTAATAGTGGCTTGAATCTTTTCTCGAGTTTTAGGATATTTTAAATAATCTATTGAATCTTCTGATAATTCTTGGTTTTCTTTATCAGAATTAATACTTTTTGGTACTCGGTATAGATTTTTTTGATTATTCAATTTCTTTTTAATTATTTTACCAATTTTACACACTCTATTTTGAAATAAAAAAATTAGTATTGCGAATTTTTTTATATTGAAAACAAACTTACTCTCCTATTGGAATATTTTGATTATCATGAACAAACATGGAAAAAGCCAGAGCTGCGACTGCAAGTGATATTACATGATCGTTTTGGAGTGGGCCATTATCGTTTGTTACAATAATTTGATCATAAACATCATTAGCATGTGTGTTTCCTTTTCTAAAAAAACAGGAGACAAAAAAACCATCACAAGCGGAAAGATCCATGCCTACAAATTCATGAGAACCACCATTAAAATTATAATCCCATAAGTTTTCAGCCATTTTTATAAAATAAAAGTTATTGAAAATTTTTATATGGTGTGATTGAAAATTTTTATATGTTGTGTTTTTATTAAATAAAATTAAAAAAAATTGAAAAAAAAAATTTTTGATTTCAATTTCTTTAAAAAAATAAAATTTTTAATAGTAAATAATAATTAAAAAAATTTGAGAAAAATAAATTAAAAAAATAAAAAATAAATTAAAAATAAAAAATGCTTTAAATAAATTGCAATGCCAATGATCCATTTTTATTAAAATTGTTGATAAAATAAAAAAAATAAAAAATATGTTTATTTATATAGTTTTTTTAGTGATTAAAAATTATTGTTATTCTCAGTTTTCACCAATTATCGTTAGCGTATTCACTTAAAAAAATTACCTCTTTTTTTAAAATTATTTTTATTTGTTTTTATTATTTTTTTCAGTTTAATTTTTTATATTTTTTTTTTTTTTTTTTAAATAATACAACCATATTAAAATGTGTATACATAGTAAATATCATATAAGAGACTGTAAAGGAAAATTTAAATTGAGATATTTCAAAGATTTTTGTAATGACCTTGAAAATTTCCCAAACACAGAAAAGGGCTGTACAGAACTTTGTAAAAAGAAAATGTAAAAAAATAGTAGAGATAACAATGAAACAATTTACAAAGATGGCCATTGATTATTTCAAAGATGCCAAGTTAGATCAAATTCCAAGTATCTATCATTATATTTTGTTTATTTTGATCCCAGAAGATGAATCTGATATCGAAATTATTGGGAAGAATTTTACCGTAAAAATTGTTGATGATAAAATATCTCGTCTACAACTGCTCAATAAGAAAGAGGAAGAAGAAGAAAAAGAAGAAGAGGAAGAAGATGATGAATAAAAGATAATCTAAATAAAATTTTTTTATTTCTCTAAATTTAAAAAAATATAAAATTTTTTTTTTATTTTTTTTTTTTGTCACATTCTTTATTAGGTAATCTATTTTTTGTTTTTCCTCATTTGAATATGAATGTAGAAATATTTTTCTTTAATTTTTTTTATAACTTTGCGCCAAAAAAATTTCCCCCTTTTTTTAAAATTTTTTTTTTTTAATTCCAAATTTTTATTTTTATTTTTTTTTCGCTTTAATAAATATAATAACACTGTCTGGAAATAAATAATTATATATGTACATATAAACAATAATAAAAATAAAAGAATGAGTAATAATTTATTTTCTAGTGTATCAAAACAATCAACAAACATTAATAATAATAATAACAGTAATAATAAAAATGATAATAATAAAATACCTTTTAATCAACAAAGGTATTCCATTGCAGCCACATCATTAAGAAATAAAAATTATAACCAAACCGAAAATTTAGATTATATATCAAAAGTAATGAAAGATAATAATAATAATATAAATGAAAATAGTGATAATGTAAATACAAACAATACAATTAATATAGATTCAATAATGGAACCTAGTACTGAAAGGTATATATACATAAAAGTATCACTCAATTATTATTTTATGGATAGATATTAACTTATATAAAACATTTTATTTATTAGAAAAAGAAAAAATGTTAGAATGTCAATGGGCAGAGTTAGTTTTGCAAGTACAGTCGAAGTTAGATTATTCGAAAAAACAAATCCAAAACCAAGTAGAAGATTAAGTGTCAAACCACCATTACAGCTCCCACAACAAGAAGAAATAGATAATAGTAACGATAATAATAATAATAATAATAATAATAATAATAATAATAATAATAATAATAATAATAATAATAATAATAACAATAATATAAATAATAGTAAAATTGATGAAAATAATAGCGAAAATAAACAACAAAAAAAACAACAAAAGAAACAACAAAAGCAAGAGCAAAAAGAAAAAGAAAAACAAAATAATAGTAATGTAAATAATTTTGATAAAGATAAAACAAATGAAAGTATTGGTGGTCTAAGTAACTTAAGTAGTCTTAGTAGTTTAAGCAATGTTAATGTCAGTACAAGTAGTGGTAGTGATGAAAGATTCTTTTTTGACAGAGATGATGAAGAAGATAGAGAACAAAAGCAAAATTTCGATCAACAAACAATGGATTTTACACAGACCTACGGCAAAATTTTTGTTCCATATCTCAAAGATGAAATTCAGCCACTTCGGGGTGGAAGCCATGATTCATCAGGTGAATATATCGAAGACGATAGTAATATTAATCAAAGTGGTCAGGAAGAAGACGATGATGGCCAAATGGACTCATTAGAATTAACAGAAAATGATATCGAAATGGCTAAACACTATCGAGAAAGTTTGATGAACCAATCACAAATCCTTTTAACACCATCACTAAAGTCGATTTTGGAAGAGGCTGATATATTGTTTTCAACCTCAACACAACAACCAATTGTGACCAATCAAACATCCCCAGAACAACAACCAATAATAAATAGAAATAAAAATATCAGTGACAATGAAGAAAGCAGTGATGATGGCCAAGATAATAAATCAATTAATGATATGGATATTTCGAGATATTCAAATGTTTACTCAAGCGATATTAGATCACCTACTCATAAAAAAACACGTTTTTCAATTGGAGCAGCACTAGGTATTGTCAAACCAACTCTAGGGGATCTTTTAGACGAATCTTGTGACTATGACCAAGAGGCCGACTATAACTTTAAGTCATCAGGATATAAAAGCAGAATTTCAATAATACCAGAGTCCAACAAAGATCTCAATGATAGTACTCTTAGTAATTCCAGGAAAAGAACTCCAACTAAACCAAGAATATCTGATATTTTTCCAAACTCTCCGCTTCCATCATTACACGATTTAAGAAAGAAAACTGATGAAGATGAAGATCTCACAAATGGTAATCTTAATGAAATTATTAAAGGCTTTTCAACACCGAAATTAAATAGTTTGTTAAAAGATGATGAGGATTATGACATTCAACAAGAAGAAAAAGAGCAAAAAGAAGAGGAAGAAGAAGAACATCTTGTAAATAATAACACAATGGGCGAAGATGATAGTAGTAGTGAAAGTGGAAGTGAAAGTGAAGAAGATAGTGAAGAAGAGCAAACTAATCAATTTAGTAATACAATGGATAAATCACATATATTTCATATTAATAACTTTACAGAGGGTATGGGTGGTAGATTAAAGAAACTAATCGATATAGATGAAAATGACTCCTATAGTGTCGAACAAAGGGATATGACACTGACATTGGCATTGGACAGAATTATAGCAATGGGTAATGAACAAGAACAACAACTACAATCACAACAACAACTTTTATCCCAAACTTCAGCAACACCACCAAACTTAAATATGGGTAGCATTAATATCTATCAACAAGAAGATGACCAAAAAGATATGTCTATTACTCGTTCATTTGGTAAAATTTTAGAAATGTACAATCACACTTTAAATGATATGAAAGATATGACAATTACTCAAAACATTGGGAAAATTATATTAAATAACGATCCAAATAGCCAACAGCATTCAAATACTACCGGTAAAGGTATTTGGAATAATTTTGCCGATCCAAATGTAACCAATAATCTTAGAGATCTTTATGAAAATACAACTGCCACTCGTAATCTTAAATTTTTATCAAGAAAATCAATGGTTCCAATGTCATCATTCTCAAGAGATCAACAGAATAATACTGGTACATTTAGATTTGATAATAGATCCACCATGACACCAGGTGGCGGTAATCATACAAGTACTATGAATTTTACAAAAAGAATTTGGAATGCTCAAGCCGATGTTACTCATAATTTAAAAAGTCTCTATAATAACAATACGACAATGAATCTTGGTAGATTTTCGATTGCAGCTGGCCAAAGTAGACCCTATTCAAACACACCAGCTCCACCAACAATAAATAAAAATCAACATCAACAACAACAAGATGTAGCAGACATGTCTTTAACACATTCATTTGGTGGAGCAATTCTCTCATCTAAATTTTCACAATCTAGTAAATCACCATTTATTTCTCAACAACAACAACAACAACTTAATCAATCCACCTACGATATGAGTATTGTAAATAGTGCTAAATCAAGTGAATCCCATTATCCAAGCTCAAATGAAAGTCAAGACAACTCACTATTAGAATCAACTGCCTCCAATATTACACTTGAGCAAAAAAATTTATTATCAAATTTTATTCAGCAAGAACAACAAAATTTACAAAACTCACAATTGCAACAATCTCATCCACAACCAATTATACTTCATGGTAACAATAATAACCAAATTCAAACAGATATTTATCAACAAAAAACTGAGGAAATTAATATTACATCAAAATATAACCAATCCCAAACCACTCAACAATTAACAAAACAACTTAACCAATCACAAGTTACCAATAATTTTGGTGTCTCAATGATCACTAAAATCCAAGAACCATCAACAACTATAAAGAAACAATATACACACTCACCATCTTTAATTGAAAGTGATATTGGTTATGACTATGGTAAAATTAATTTTGAACAAAGACAAAAATCAATCATGACAAATGATAGTTTATTACAATTTAGTCAAAAAGATAATGAAAACAATAAAACCAACCAACAACAAAAGAGTCAACAACAACAGCATCAAAACAATAATACAACAAATAATTTAAATATAAATAATACAACTGTAAACCAAAATAATACAACAAACAATTTTAATAATCATAATAATATAACCAATAATTTTAATAACAACAATACAAATAATATTCAGTATTATGTCAATCATCAAACAAGTGAAATTTCAGAAGATATTTATAATAGAGTTGGTACAGACTATAACTCATCATTTAAAGAAAGCCAATTTAATAACCACCAACCAATTTCATCTTTAGAATTGGGTGATCTTGAAAAATCAAGGGCAATAGGGGCCCATAACAATGCCAATCAACTAATGTATCAAATGGCATCCTCTAGCAATCCAATTAAAAAGATTACACTTCACGAGTTTCTTTCTTTGGCACATTGTCAATTTTTAGATGATAAAGCATCAAGACGTGACTCAATGATAGGTATGCAATTCGTATCTGTCGAAGAAGATAATGATTCAAACAAAGAAAAATCAAGTGAATTAAAAAAGAGAATAAGCGCAGTCTACAATTACCAACGTCATTTAATCGTTTTGAAGCGTGGCTATGAAGATTTAAAACGTATGATTGCTGAAATTAAAGAGAGTAACCAAATTGAAGAAGAGAAAATCAATAATAAAAATCCACCAATCTTTCAAAACATACAACTAAATAGCGAAGAACTTTATGTTAAACAAAAACTTTTAAAGAATATTAAATCATTTTCGAAACAAAAGGCACAGCTGGAATACAATCAATGGAGAAACCAATTAGAGATCAAAACTCATCAAGAAATCAAATCCTCAATTGACGAACTATTAAGAAGCGAAACCATTCTAAATGAAAGCAAAAAGTGGATGGAAAGAAGTATAAAAACAATTTATGAAAATGTGGAATATTTAAATGAAGTTGAAAAGAGACTAATAGAAAATAAACAGGAACAATACCAACAACAGCTTAATAACAATGTAAATAACAACACCTCACTAAACAGTAAACAACTATCTCTATTAAACCCATTGCAAAAAGAAAACTATTTAAATGAACAGAAAAACCAATTAGAAGCAATTAAAGACTATACAAACCAATTATCTTTATTTTTTAACTGGATACCCATCCAAATGACCAATAACCTAATACTTTTAGAATTTAATAAAAAATTCTCAATTCATTTTAATTTATCAAATAACGAAATTCAATCCTCAAACTTGGTTTTATTCTCAAATCTTTCAAAAGTAAGTATAAATGCTATTATTATACAATACTACAATATAATGATGATTAATAATTATTTTTTTTTATTTCCCACAGTTTGAAGTTAATTTATTAAATAATAAAATAAATTTAAACAAATTAATTAAAAATTTAAAAACAATTAAAGATATAAATGAATTTACACAAGAAATTTCAATCAGATCATCAAGATTAAATACTTTAATAAAAGAAATTGAACAATTGGAAAGTCTTTACAACATTAATAAAAGCCCACAACCATTTAGCTCAAAAACCAAATACTCCTTTAAATCAAATAACTTTGTTGTAGACTATAGTAGTGATTCAATTCAACAAACTCAATTTTTAGAATTAAGAGTACAAATTTCAAATGCCCAAACAATGAAAAAATTAATTTTAGATCTTCAAATACCCTTACTTTACCCAAAAGGAAAAATTGAATATGCCTTTATAAATCTAATTGGTTTAAATAATAATAGTGGAAATATAAACAATCAAATAACTCAAATAATAACCACTGAATTTAAAAATAATTATAGAAAATTAAAATTATCTAAAGTTTTAGAATCTTTGGAAATTTTGATTTCATATTAAAAAAATTAAATAAAGACTGTATAATTTTATTAATTATTTATTTATTTATATCATTATTATTAATTCGTTTGTTTATTTATTTGTTTTATTGTATAATTTTTAAAATAAACTAATATTTATATAGGAATTCCTGCATTCTCATCTGTTAAATCTGTATTGCTAACAATTAAAAACATCTATTGTTGGTTTAAAAAATGATTGAAAAATTAAAAAATAAAATTTGGATTGAAAAAAAAAAAAAATATGTGATTTTTTTTAGTTTATTAATAAATTAAACTGGTGAAATTCCACCAATCTTTCTTAAATATTCGTATGCAATAAATGTCTATAAAAATAAATGAAAATAAATTAATATTTTATTTAGAAAATACAACTGAAAGAATAAAATACTTACAACAATAGTATGTGGTCCAATTCTAAACCAATTTGGCAAAAACCCTTTATATAAACCAAAAAAACCCTCGGCTCTATAAGTTTTTTTGAAGCAATCAAAAGATGATGAGTAAAGCAAGCCCTTACCATTAGCATCCACTGGTTGGTTCATAATTCTTGTTTTTACCAAATCCACTGGTGATGTTGTAATCGAAGCTACTAAACCTGCAAAAATCGATGATATTACATGTGCCCTAAGACCTTCCTCTTTAATTATCCCATGGTCCAAAAGCAAATGTTTAACGTGATCATAAGATGGAATTTGGCTTGCTGTTAACAATGCTGCTCTTTGTGTTGTTGGCCAAACCCCTTTATACAATCCTCCCCAACCCTCCTTTGTAATGATTTGTCTAAAAGCTTCCCCAATTGATTTATATTTAATACCTTTTGATGATGCTTGCATACGTACTTTTATTAAATCTGAAGGATTTGCAATTGATGCACCTATAGCTCCACTAATTCCACCACTCAAAATCTTTGACAATAAATTAGTTTTACCATTTTGATCTATAAAATATCCCTTTATTATATCATAACCTCCCATTCTTATTGTTGAATATGAACCTAAAAGAAAAATTGGTATGAGAAATAATCATTTTAATCTGTATGAATTTATATCAATATAATTACCCTCTCTGAGAAGCGATGGTGTTAAACCCTTATATAATCCCGCTATACCCTCTGATCTAATTACATTGATTGTGCTACCAATAAAACTACCTGAACCACCTGTGTTCATTTTATTTAACTCGCCATGAATTTGAAGTCTGGTTTTAAGTACATCGATTGGATTAGTGACACATGCTGCTACCTTTATTATTGTATAATAAAATAATAAAAAAAAAAAAGTTAATTAATATATTTTTTTTAATAAATAAATAACTAATTAATTGTTTAATTACCATGCAACTAGAACCCCCAAATAAAAATCTATGTCCAACTGACTCTTGCTTAGACATTATAAAACTATATTTATTATTATAATATTTATTATAATTATATTACAACTAAGTAATATTTGAAAGGAAATATTTTAATTATTTAATAATTTAATACAATGTTGTTAATTATTACAATTGCTTATTTTTATTATTTATTAAAATATTTAAATAACAAATAATTTGTTATATATATTCTTCATATTATCTTTTAAAAAAGAAGATTTTGAGATAAAAAAAAATTTAAAAAAAAAAAATTTTTAAACTATTCCACACAATTCCACAAGATTTTTAGAATGAAATTTAAAAAATAAAAAAAAAAAAAAAATTTGTGAATGATAATATTAAAAAAAAAATAAAAAAATAAAAAAAAACTATATAGTCATACATTAAGTAATTTAAACTATTTACAGATACTATTTTTATTTACCATATTTATTTATTTATTTTTACAACAATAAACTTTTATTCCTTGGTTTTATTTTTTTATTTGTGTATTTATTTTTTTTTTTATTTATTTTATTTATTTATTGTTATAAAAATAAACCTTCTTTTTTAACTAAAATATCTTCTAAATCTTTTAAAACCCTTTTCTTTTTTTCGATGACTTGAATATTTTCATTAATTGATTCATAGTATACTGGATCTGGATCATTTTGAAACTCCAGTGCCAATTCTAAATTTGATTGTTCTAATTTCTCTATAAATGTCTTTAAATCCTGTATGCTAAATTTGATCATCTCGTCCTCTGATGAGTAATGAGGTTTTATATTTTCAATTTCTTTTTTTTTATTTTTAATATATTCATCTTCGTCATCTGAAATATCATCATTTTTAAATAACCTTTCTTTTAATGATTCTTTGTCTTTTTCTGATAACTCTTCGTTTTTAATTGGGATTGGCTTGATACCTGCATCCGAGTTAATTGTATTTAAGGTTTGTTTTAAAATAACTGAATCTAATTCTTTACTATTATTTGGTTTTTCTACATTTCTGTCAAATTGCTCAAATGATAACCCTTCTTCCTCCATCATTTCATTATCATTTTCATTTGTTATTATATCTTTATTCATTTTCTGCAATATATATGTTATTTATTTTTTCAACTACAAAAAATTTTAAAAAAAATTTTAAAAAATTTAAAATTAAAAAAAAAAAAAAAATTAAAAATTAAAAAAAGAAATAAAACAACACACAAAGAGACAAATTATTTTTTATAATAATTTTTATTTTTATTCTTTCTTTTTCATTTTTTTATTTTAAAAAGATAAATATTACCCTTTTATTTATAATTTTGATTTTGATTTTGATTTATTTGGTTAATATATCAATTATTTTTAATTTATTTTTTTTAATTTATAAAAAAAAATATATTTTTTTCTTTTTTTTTTTAATTATTTTTTTCTTTTTTTTTTTTAATTTTTTTTCAAATTTCTTTTTTTTAATTTTTTTAATTTTTTTTTTTTTTTATCTTCAAAAATACCACATCATTCAGACAGTAATATAAAATCATATTTATTATTATTGTTTTAATAAAGTAGTACCGAAACCCCAAATCCTCCCAACAAAGAAAACATTTAGCATTAATGTTAAGAAACAGTTTTAAACTAATGTCTCAATTTTCAAGAGCCTCAATACCAACACCTATTAACCAACAATTAGTAAGTAATGCCAAATCAATTATTTTATATTTATTTTAAATATCAAATCATTTTTTTATATCTCTATATCTTTTCACTATTTTTTTTGTTTCATTTCAATAAATTTAAAACTAAGTGGTTTTAATTAAATATTAAATAAATTAAATATTTGCCAAAAAAAAAAAAAAAAAATTAAAACATTTAATATTTTTAGTTTCCCAGCTTTTTTTTTTACAATATAATTTTTATGCATAATTTTTTTTATGTAAATCTTGTGTTAAAAAATTTTTAAAAAAAAAATAAAAAAAAAAAAACCATTTTTTCGTTTTTATTTTTTTTTTTTTTATTTTTTTTTTTTTCATTCGTTTTTTTAAAAAAAAAAATAATCATTTTTTTAAAAACAAAAACTAATATTTTAAATAATAATGTTTTAATTATAGTACAACTATGAAGTTGGTTCAGTCCAAAGAAAATTATTAAAAGAAGCTTGCGAAAAATTAAGAAATTCAACCATTGATATTCCATGTATTGTTGGTGGTAAAGAAATTCGTACTGGTGATATTCAAAAACAATTAATCTGTTCAGACCACAACAAAGTTTTAGCTACTTTCCACCAAGCCAACACCCAAGTTCTTCAAGAAGCCATTGACAATTCATTAGAAGCCAAACTTAAATGGGAAACTTTACCATTTGAAGCTAGAGCATCAGTTTTCCTTAAAACTGCTGAGCTTTTAAATACTAAATACCGTTATGAAGTTATGGCCGCTACTATGCTTGGTCAAGGTAAAACTGTTTGGCAAGCTGAAATTGATTCAACTGCTGAATCAATTGATTTCCTTCGTTTCAATCCAAAATATGCCGAAGAAATTTACAGCCAACAACCACCAGCCAACTCACCAGGTGTTTGGAATCGTGTTGAATACCGTCCATTAGAAGGTTACGTTGTTGCCATCTCACCATTCAACTTCACTGCTATTGGTGCTAACTTACCATCCTCCCCAGCTCTTATGGGTAATGTTGTTCTTTGGAAACCAGCCTCAACTGCCGTCCTTTCCAACTACATTGTCTTCAAAGCTTTCCGTGAAGCTGGTCTTCCAGATGGTGTTATCCAATTTTTACCAGGTAGTGGTCGTGTTATTGGTGACTTTTTACTTGACAATAAAAACTTTGCCGGTCTCCACTTTACTGGCTCAACTGGTGTATTCAATGGTATTTATAAGAGAACTGCCGACAATCTTGTCAAAGGTCTTTACAGAGGTTATCCACGTATCGTCGGTGAAACTGGTGGTAAAGATTTCCACTTCCTCCACAACTCTGGTGATGTTGAACTTTTTGTAAACAGTACTCTTCGTGCTTCATTTGAATACCAAGGTCAAAAATGCTCAGCCTGTTCACGTGCTTACGTTCCACAATCATTATGGCCAGAAATTAAAGAAAAACTCGTTTCAGGTGTCAAACAAATGAAAATGGGTCAATCTGATGATTTCTCAACCTTCATGTCTGCTGTTATTGATAAAAACTCTTTCAACAATATTTCATCTTACATCGAACATGCTAAAACTTCACCAGATGCTGAAATTATCGTTGGTGGTAAATGTGATAACAGTGTTGGTTGGTTTGTTGAACCAACAATCATTCACTGCAAAGATCCACACTACAAATCAATGGAGGAAGAAATTTTCGGTCCAGTTTTAAGCATTTACGTTTACGAAGATGCCAAATTTGAAGAAGCTGTAAGTATTTTAATATTCAAAAAAAAAAAAAAGAAATAATTTTTTAATGATGATACCCAAGAAGAGCCGTATTAAAAACTTTGATTACAATCTCTTTCGGAATCAATTTTTTAAATTGATTTTAGTCTGATTTAAATTATTTCTTTTTTTTTTTTTTTAAAAAAAAATTATAATTTACAAATTACTAATCTTTTTTATTTTTTTTAAATTTATAGTTGGAATTATGTGACACTACCTCACCATATGCCTTAACTGGTTCAATCTTCTCTACTTGTAAATATGCTATTAATACTGCTAGCCACAAATTAAGAAATGCTGCTGGTAATTTCTATATCAATGATAAATGTACTGGTGCCGTTGTTGGTCAACAACCATTCGGTGGTGCTAGAGCCTCAGGTACAAATGATAAAGCTGGTTCATACCTCAATCTTTTAAGATGGGTCTCAGCTCGTACCATCAAAGAAAACTGGCTTCCAGTTACCACTTGGAGATACCCACACATGGACTCTGAAAACTAAATCAAATAAATTCTCTTATTTAAATAATAATTCTCTTTGTTTTTTTCTTATAAAGTATTTTTCAAACTTTTTTATTTATTTTTAATTTGTATTTATAGTTTATTGTCAATTTAAAAATAATAATAAACCAAGCTATGCATGATGATTATTAGGCACATTCCTGTTAATAATCAAAAAAATATAACTTTTTTATAAATTTTCATTGTCCAAGTAGATATGAATATTCGTTTATATATGAAAAAAAAAGGGTTAGTATACAAATTTTTTATACCCCACACACATGTGCCCATAATTTTTTTTTTTTTTTTGATGTTTTTACATTAAAATTTTCAATAATTAATATTATATATTCAATCCATATATAATTTATTGTGGATACAAATTATATATTTCAATTCTATGATATTATTGTTAACAACAATATTTTTGTATATTAAATTGTAATAATTTTTGTTTTTAATAAATAAATATATAAAATTTTTTTTTTTTTTTTTTTTTTTTATTATTATTATTATTATTAATATTCAGTCACAATGAGGATATATTACCTATATCTAATATTTTTAATATCAATATCTTTTATATCAGTAAAAAGCAATGGTAAGTATTATTTTTATAAAAATAATTAAAAAAAAAAAAATAATACTAATTTTGTAAAAAAAAGATGATATTTCATTTGTTATATATGACACAACACCTAGTAGGGAAATTGTAAGTATTTTTAATTATTTTTGGGAACAATTATATGTGCTACTAAGTGTTTTAATTATGTTTTATAGGATTTCAATGAAAATATACCAGATTATAGAATTCAAGATATTGTTACTGGTAAATTAGGTTCAGACGGATTGCCCCAATGGAATACTAACAAATACCCAAATTCAGTTAAAGATAAAAATGGGAATACTATTATCCAAAGCAAAGAGTCATTTTCTGAATGGTTCAGACCAGTCCAAGGAAAAACATTTCCAATTATTAAAACAATGAAATATGGTAAAAGTAAAGACCCTAAATTTGACTGCCAATACATCATCAATCACCCAATAGATAATCAAGGTTTTGACAATAAAATCCAATACCCATCGTCTGGCAAAGCTGTTGCAAATACCACTCATAACTATTACTACACAATGCATATGAAACTAAATGTGCAGGTATTGGATGGTAGTGAACCTATTGTAGATGTTTCCCTCTATAATGATGTCATGATCTATATTGATGGTAACCTAGCTTATCAAATGTTTTACTCTGGTGAGGCTGATGGGGTTAGCTACAATTTATTAAAATATAAACCAGATGCTAAAGTGGGGGATGTGTTCCAAGTTGATGTATTTACAACCCAAAGAAAAATTCCATCTCCAGACTATGAATTTATAATTTCATTTTCAAGTTTAAAGATCTTTTGTCCATTTGTTGATAGTGCTGGTGTATGTTTAGGTGACGGTTCATTAACTCCATGCGATAACGATCCATGCAAGCAGATGGTTGATGGAGTTTGTTATTACTCTGGCAACTGTATATCAAGCGAAGAACCCTCTTCAATTGGTATACTTACAACCACCTCAGTTCCAAATAAACCACACTATAGATGTGACCAAGACTCATGTCCAAGGGGTTATAACTGTATTCAATTGCAAAAAGCATATACCTGTGTTTCTTGTTGGTTTTACGATCATTGCTCACCTGATCTCTTAAAACTATTTAATTAAAAGAAATTTCAAAAATAATAAAAATTTAAAAATTAAAATAAAACTTATTTCTAATTTTATTTATTTATTGTTTAGATTTCATTTTTAGATAATGTGTGCTATGAATGTGGATAATAAAAACAAATAAAAACTTTTCAAATTAAAATTCTTTTTTATAAAATAAAAAAAATTAAAAATAAAAAAATAATTTAAAATTTTTTTAAAAATATTTTTTTATTTTTTTTTTTTTATTTTTTAAAAAAAATCTTTATTTATTTTTTATTGTCATTTATCATTTTGTAAATCTATTATCTCTTTTAAATTATTTCTTTACAGGTTTTTATATATATATATATATATATTTTATATGTTTATATAAACATTTAAATATAATATTTCTTTGATTTATTTAAAACATTTTAATAAATAAACATATATTAAAATGTCTAATAATCAAAAGAAATGGTTAAATAATAGTGCTAGTAGTACTAATAGTATTGGAAATAGTAACAATAATAGTCTAAATAATAGTCTAGGAAATTTAGGTGACTCATTGTCATATTCATCATCAACATCACCAACTATTAGTGGGGTTAAATTCTATGATGTGAAACAAGCAAATATAAACTCATCATCACATACACCCCAAATTGGTTCATTTACAAAAAACTATGAATTATACTCAATGAATAAGGTTTTTTCAATTAATAGTACACCAGGTAGTAATAATAATAGTGGTAATAATAATAATCATTTAGGCAAAAGCGATACTAGTAATCAATTTATTAATAAACAATCTTCACACGATAACCAATTAAAAAGATCAAACTCAAACCCAAAATCATTATCGGATCACTTCAATTCATCAAAAGATGAACATCATTACAATAAATATGGTGTACATTCACAATCATATCAACAACATTTACAACAGCAACTACAACAGGATCAACCAACTTCAATTTTATTATTGGCTCAAGGTGGATCTGATGACCATTTTTTTACCGCAATGTATTGCTCAAATGGTAGTTATCTTTTTATTTTTTATTTTTTTTGTTTTAAAATTAATTTCTTACACTTTTATTAGATTATTTAATTTTTAGATATGTTGGTCAAACCAAAGTACCATTTTATAAATGTTTAAAATGGGATAAAGATCCAAATAAAAAGATAGTTTCAATGTGTTTTGATCCAAGTGCAATATGGCTCTTATGTTTATTAAACGATACATCATGTAAAGTTATACCAATCTATTATGATATGTGTAAAAAAGTAGGATATATGGATGATAGTAATTTGGATTCAAATAGCAACAGTAGTAGCAACAACACAAATAGCACACCAAATAAAGCATCAGGCAAGCCAGATTTATCATTTTGGAGATCTACATCAAAAGTTATAGCATCAAAAACATCATCATCAAATAACTCCTCAACCTCAACTTCAAAAGACAGCGGTGGTATTCATGGCCATAAAATTGGTCTACATGCAAATGGTTTTTCAAAATTTAAAATCCCACAATTAACAAAGAAAACAGCTGCAGGTTCAAATTGTTTATGGTGGAAAACTTCAAATAGTGTAGACTATGCAATCATTACAACCACCTCAAATAATATATATTTTGTAAATTTAGTGGATAGTTCAATTTATAAACACAGATTCGAACACCAAATTGAAAAGATTGAAATGGTACAGAGTGATAGCGAAACATTCCTCTTGATTACCTCAAAACATAATGGCTACTTTCAACTATTGATAGAGCAAAAGATTGATAACCACCGTTTCGAAACCATTATTCCAAGTAGTTCTAGCAACAATAAAAGTCTTACAAACAGCTCAAGTAGCAATGATATTGGTGGCTTATTAAAATCATCAGACTTTTCAATTAAACCTCTATTCCATAGTGATAGAAACCCATCAGATCGTATTTTAATGGTACAAAAAACCAATGTTACCCAACAATCAAATGACTCTGATGAAAATCAATCCTCACCCACCACATCAACATCACAATATCCAACACTATTCAACTTTTCAAACCCATTGTCAATTAGTGGAGGCAGTGGAAGTGGTATGTTACCCTCAGTCAATACATCAAATTCGAATGAAAATGTTGTGGTTTCATTCTTAAGGTCAACATCAAAATTAGAAATCTATGAGCCTCTTTATTTGAATAAATATCCACTTTTTGTTTATCAATTACCATCGGGAACATCCAACTTTTTCTTTACCAAGCATATTACAATTGTCAGCGAGCAAGTTACAACAAGCTCAGAGCAACCAGAACAACGTTCAAATGTATTAATTATTTCAAATCTTGTTGCCGGTACTGCAAGTAACTCAAAATATGTTAATAACCAATCGGTTATGCAAACTTTCCAATTAGCACCTGGCGAAATAATTTTAGGTATCTCAAAATCATTAAATCACCACCCAAATAACAACAATAGCAGCAATGGTTACGATGACATCAAATACACTAAACTACCAACAGTTTCATTATGGACCAACTATGCAATTTATGAATTAAGACAAAAAAAATCACCAGAAGAAATATTTTTCGAATTGGTTTCATGTAATTTAGAGAAAAGCGATGGTGAAGCATTAGGTAAAACATTTAGAATGGATTTGTTAAGTTGTTATGAAGCAGCTGCAGACTATTCATTTGATCAAGGTCAGTATGGTCGTGCATTGGATCTCTACTATTTATCTGGTGTGCGTACAAATAAACTGGTTTTTAAATTTTTAGAAATAGGTCGTATGGATATTATCATGACACATTTGAAAGCTATACTCCATCAACCAGATTCGTTCAATCCAATGGACCGTAAAAAAATATCTGATATTTTATTCCAATGTTATCTACAAAAACTTTTAACATCAAAAGAAGATTTCAAATCATTAGATGCTGAATTTTCAAATTTCTTAACCTCTAATCAAGACTATGCAGTTATCAATGCACTAAAATTATTATCATCGAATGGTCTTTTAGAGTATTTCTTTGCTGTTGCCCATAGTAGAAAGATAATGACCACTGCTCTTTCAATGCTTATTGAATCTGATATATTACATTTGGATGCTCAAAATATTTCTTTCCTCCAATCAGCCTATAGCTCAGAGATTAAAAGTCATTCAAATGGTATGGTTTTCGATTGTTTACCACCAAACCTTCAATTAAAACTAATTATTGAAGATCCACAAACTATTCCACGTTACCTCCGTAGACTATACCATATATTACCATTATTAGAGGAAAAAGATTTACAGGATATGGCACTAGCATTCGATCCATCCATTTTTACTCCAACTGGTGCCTTAAATCCAAAACTAAATAAAACAAACCCAGCTGTTTCACATCTTCATCAAATTCAACAACAACAACAATTACAGTATCAACAACAATATCAACAACAATACCAACAATATCAACAACAAAATAATTTAAATAATAACAATAATAGTAATAATAATAACAATATAAACAATAACAATAACTCTAGCAATAATGGTATATTATCACATGATGATCCAGAATTATTTGAAAACAATAGCATAATACCAGGTAGAAAAAGCGAAGGTTTACCAATCAAAGATGAAGAATATTTTGAATTATATTTAATAGTTTTATTAAGCCTAATTCATTTACGTCGTCAAAAACATCAACACCATCATCACCACCACCACCACCATCATCACCATCATAGACACCACCATAGAAACTCTATCGAATTAAATGAAAAATCAAATCAAGACTCAGATAATGAATCTGAAATTTCTACAACTACAAATACAACAACCAATACAGAGGACATCAGCGATGATGAAACTAAAATCAACCATAAAATTAGAATAGACCCAGAATTGAAGCGTTTCCCAATGGCACCATTGAAGAATGAAAAGAAAGCAATCAAAGTATCATGTGGTTGGGACCATATTGCAGTTATTACTGATGATGGTGAATTATATACATGGGGAAGTAACCAATCAGGGCAATTAGGTCATGGCTTGGAAGTTAACAAAACATTGTCATTACCAAAAAGAGTTGACTTTTTCCGTGGAAAATCGCCTATTTTCATGGTAGAGTGTGGTGGCGAACATACCATTGCTGTTGACTCTAACTATTTTGTCTATTCATGGGGTTCCGATAAATTTGGCCAACTTGGTCATGGTACAAAAGCAGTAAATCAAAGTAGACCCAAAGTAATTGAAGAACTAACAGGTCAAAAAATTCAAGCCATTGCTGCAGGTTTTGCTCACAATATCGTATTAAAGAAATCTGGTGAATTATTTTCATTTGGTTATGGTGATTTTGGTCAATTGGGTACTGGCTCATTCCATAGTAAAAATATACCAACACGTATCGAAATCAATGCTATTATGGGTGGTCTTCAACATCATGATGGTGGTAAAATAACTCAAATTGCATGTGGCTTTGGTCATTCAGTTATTTGTAGTGAAAATGGTGAAGTTTATTCCTGGGGTTTAGGTAAACAAGGTCAATTAGGTCACAAGGTATTTGAAAACATTTCGAAGCCACGTTTAATAGAAACACTTCGTGGTGTAACCAAGATTTCCTGTGGTCATTTCCATACAGTCGCCACAACCGATCTAAAGAACGTATACTCATGGGGATCAGGTGAACATATGAAACTAGGTCACAGTTCAGATAAGGACGAATCGGTACCAAAAGTTGTTGACTTTTTCATTCAAAAGAATGTCAGTAAAGTAGTTTGTGGTCAAAATCATACAATGACAATAACATTCCCAGATGACTTGAACAACAGTAATCAAGATGATGAAGACGAGGAAAATATGAACGGAAAATCATCTTCACCAATTTATGCTTGGGGATCTGCAGAACATGGTAAGTTGGGCCTTGGAGGGGATTTAAAGTCTCCATTTTTCGACAAACCAATCCCAACTGCTATTAAAGGTGTTAATTCACTCAATTTAATCGATATTAGTTGTGGTTCAGATTTTAGTGCAATGATCACCTCAAACAATGCCATTTATGTATGGGGTTGTGGCAGATTTGGTCAAATAGGTAATGGAAAAAATGATGATGTATGGGTACCAACCAGAATATCACTCAACGATTCAACCAAACCAAATTTCGGTGGACTTCAAGCAGATAACAAAAAGCAAAGATATAGCCAAGAGGGACTCGAAGAAATGTTACGTTCAAACCCTGATAGCTATCGTCCATTCCATATCTTAAACAAGGCTAAACAATTTGAAAACTATGACATTGTAGCAGTTATTTATGATATATTAAAAGATCAAGTTTCAACATTAGAGTATAAACTATTAGCATTAGAAAAGAAAGATTTAGATAAAGAAAAAGAACTTTATACCCTATTTTCTTTATTGGCACATTATTTTATTAAAGATTATGAAATTTATCATCAACAAAAACAAATTCAATTGCAACAAATTAATGGTAACAATAATAATAATAATAATAATAGTAATAACAATAATAGTGATAATTCAAATTATACTACTCCATCATCTGGTAATAGCCCACCAATGATTTCTACTCACTCCTCACCAAATTTAAATAGCAAACAACAAACATCATCACAAACGAACATTCAAAAATCATCATCATTATCTTCTATTGATTTAGTAAATAATGACTCCTCTTCCCAATCTGGATCTGAAACTGTAAAAGAAGAAAACCATTTATTAAAATATAAACTATTATCACAAATCTTTAATTATTGGAAAAAGAGAAATTTGCCATTAAACGATTTAGAAACATTCCTTCTTACCAATTTGGACTATTTCTCTGATACTCTAGCATTCACAATCCAATTGAATAACAAATTAGATTTACCTTTAGTTTTAGAGTTTTCACCATTATTTTACATTTTAACAATTAAAAACTATTTACAAAATTTAAAAAATCAATCCGATATCGATAAAAGTAAGTAACTGATTTAATTAAACATTTAATTTATCGCTCTATATCCATTTACTAATAAATCATCTTTTTATAATTAGAAACACAAAAAGTCTCTGAAAAAATTTTATGGCAAAATATTAAAGATAATTTAGAAAAGAATATTTTACAAAGAAGCAAAATTGAAATTCCAACATTGAATCAAGATATTTACTCAAGTCTCACTATTGCCCCAAATATTACCAGTGGCGAAAAAGATATTGCTTTCACCTGTAACCACTTTTTCAGTAAAAAGAATTTCTATGCTAAAACATTACCAGAATTTCAAAATGAAGTTAAAAAACTATCATTCTCTTCAGGAAATCCACCAACTGAAACTTTAGACTTTATGCTCCAAGAATTTAACAAAAAATCAATTTCCCAATCTTGTCCAATTTGTTTATTTAATTCGCTAAGAGATTTGCAAAGTGATGAAACTAAAAGAGATATTTTAAAATTATTTAAATTATCTTAATAAAATTTAAAAATAAAATATATATATAAACATATTAAATTATAAAATTTAATTTATATTAAAAAAAAAAAAAAAAAAAAAAAATTTGTTTTCTTTTATGTTTAAAGTTGTGAGTTTATTGAAAATTTGTACAGAAAATGCTATTTATTGTTCATTAGTTTTTAATAACATTTTTATAAAAAAAAAAAAGTATATTATATATTGTTTGTTTGTTTGTTTGTTTGTTTGTTTGTTTGTTTGTCTCTAAAAATTCTTTAACGAGCTTCAAATTGAATCACTAAAGTAAAAAATAGTTTAATTAGTATGCCTATAATTATTAAATCATATTTGAAAAATGGTGAATCAAAATTATTAGATATATATATATACTTTTATCAGTTCTCTTTTTGTACATAATACGATAGGTGCAATCTTTGCATTTAACTGGTTCTTTTGGTTTAATTTCGTGTTCAGCACCACATTCTAATTTGAATTGTTAAATTGTTTAAAATTTTATAAAATAGAAATAATATAAAATAGGTTAATATATTACTTTAATTTATAATAAATGTATTTTTATTATATTTAAATTAAACATACCACCGCAGATATATAAGCAAGGCATTTTCTAATTGTTTGTAATAAATTCGAAAATAAAAAATAAAATAAAAAAAAAATTAAAAAAAATAAAAATAAAGTAAAAAAAAATTAAAAAAAATAAAAAAATTAAAAAAAAAAATTAAAAATAATATAAAAAAAAAAAAACGAAAAAAAAAAAAAAAAATTTCTACGATCATACTCTGCTTTTACCTTTATAGCTTGGTCCATTCCTTTTCATTTTATTTAATTTACCCAATCTTAATCAAAATTCTTTTTTCAATTCGAAAAAGTTTTCCATCTTTAACAGATTCTAAAAAAATATCCTATTGTTTCAATTGACAGCTTTATATTTCCTATTAAGAAGATCTGGTCAAGTTCTAAAAATAGAACCAAATTATAATGTTTACAGGTCAAAGATCATTTATTATATGGTAGATTTATTAAAATAGGTCTTTTTGATTCCAAAATTATTTCAATTGGGAATACAGTTTTAGCTGATTTACACTTCAAACTATTATCTCTCCACAACACAAAAATTTGGACCTAGTTGGCCGAGTAATTAAAATTTTAATTATTTGGCCAACTAGATCCAAATTTTAGTTTTCTCATCGATGTCAATAGAGATAAATCCAAAATCTTTATCTAAAGACATTGTAGTGGTGGGTTGTTTTGGTGGCGCTATTGTATTGAGCGTTTCAAATTTATTAATTATTAAATTTAAATAACAAATTAAGGTATCATAAATAGTATTGAAATGAAGAAAATAAATAAAATGTAAAAATTTATACAAATGAAAATAAAATCATCAAGATTAATTTTAAGATTTTTTTATTTCAACTAATTTACTTTTTTCTTTAAAAAAAACCATCATTTTTGTAAATTTGGGTTATATTATAAAAGCGGTTAAAAAAAATAATCTTATGGAGTTTAATTGAATATATTCAAGGGATAACAATAAGATATTTTAAAGAAAAAATAATTTTTTTTTTTTCGATTAAATTTTTTTTTTTTTTTTTTTTTTTTTTTTAGGAGAATATTGCTTTAAAATTTTTATATTATAAATTTTTATAAACCTCTTTACATAAATAAATAATAAAAATTAATATTAAAGTATATATAATGTTTAATATAAAAAGAAATATATATATTTTATTTTTATTTTTTAATATAATTATAGAATGCTATTGTCAAAATATATTATCAATTAGAAGATCTGATCTCATAAGACAGTTTTTGTTTGTAGATGATACACTGAAGTGTTCTTATGCAACTATGTATTATATACAAACAGATTCATCATATCTTATTAAAGTATCCGAAATAAACCCACCCACTCCATTTAATAGAACTATAAATCAAATTAGTACTCTGTTTCTTTATTTATTTAGTTTTGATATAGAAACTAGTGGTATAGTAGAAGGTTCAACAACTCTTTTGATGGAGACTAATATAGATAAAAAAAGTGTACTTTATAGCTATTCATGTAATTGTATGTAGGAGTATTAATTTATATAATTTAAAAAATTAATTTTTTAACCAACACCAATTTTTATTATTAATAATTAGTTCCAACACTAAAAGATAAAACAAATATTGCAGTGTCAAGTTTAACATTCAGAGATAACTGGATAACAGGGTACTTTAAAGTTAATGATTTCGACAGATCGACCTTAATGCCTACTTTAATTGTAGACTCCACAAGATCCTCAGTGCCTTGTTTGGGTAACTTAAATCTTTGTTTAGTAACCACTGTAAATAACTATTATCAAATTTATATTTCTCCAATGCTTGGTACCAATCCTCAAGAAATAAATATATATTTCACTTCTCAAGAATTAACTTCAATTGATTTTAATGTTACCTTTAGTTTTTATAAATATGGTAATTATTTATTTATTTAGTTAATATAAATAATATAATGTATATATTAACAATAAATTATTTTCCCAATTTAGATAAGATTAGTTTTTATAAAACAAATTCTTTTTATTCATATCCATCTCAGTCCAATATTGTTTTAAATTCAGTAAACAACTTTAAGGCATATTCATTCATTAATATTACATCAGATAAGCCAATAAAATATTTACTTGGTAGATGGGATTCTCAGGATAAATTCCAAACAAATTCAAAATTAATATCAAACAGTGCTGATAAATTAAACTCAATATGGTTAGTTACAACATCCTCTACTAAAACTTTTTATAGTTTTTATAATAATTTAGATCTTTTGATCAATGTAACAAATCCTGGTACTTCAGTCGTTAGTTCAACCCCATCATATAATTATTCTTCATTTAATTCATATATGTTCACATACACATCAGTTTCCGATAATTTCAAAGAAGTTGTACCAATAGGGGCCTACCATTTATTATCATTAGAAGCTACTTCAATTTTGTGGCCAGGTAATTCATTTAGGATTGGAATAGGTTTGGATAGCTTACCCGAAATAAGTAGTTTTGATGCAGTCTATCCTTTTGGTGTTCAAAGTGCCTACTCTTTATTAGGAGATTCATTTAAATTTACAATTCAACAATCAGTATATGCAACTAAAGCTATAGTTGCTACTCTTACCACACTTCAGGAAAAACAAAAAAATTTAGCAAGTGATACCGAAACTGATTTGTCACTTTTTGGAGATATTGAATTTAAAAATTTAAACTATGGTTATTGGTCTATTAAGCTCGTTTATACACCAAATGGCACACCAGATTCTGGTTTCTTAATGTTATATGGGCAATCTCAAATTTATTTAAAAAAATCTCATTTGGTCTACTCAAATTCTACTTCTTCAATCTACAGTACAGTTTTTAAACTTCAAGCTAATTCACTTTCCTCCCAATCACCAGAAGATGGATTTATATTCACTATATACAAGGAATCAGGTGTCATGAAACAATATAGATATTTTGATTATATAAGTGCACCAAAATACCCAGGTTATGAAGGTATATATATATTTTAAGCACAAAAAAAAAAAAAAAATATTAACAACAATTTTTTTTTTTAATTATTTTAGAAAAATTTACAATTGTTGATTTTTATTTTAAAACACCAGCAATGAATTTAACATCCAAGGGTGGTTATAATAGTGCATATTTAAAAATTAAATTTGACAACGAAAATAATTTGTTTTTCTACCAACCATTTTTTGCACTAACACCAAAATTAAATAGAAATATACATTTCGGTAATTTTGCTCCTTTCTATTTAAACTCTGAGGGCATATATCAAGTTGATTTTTATGTACCTGCAAACTTACCCACTGGAGAATTGGACTACACAATCACAAACTCTCTTAAAAACTCTGCAAAATTAACATCAGATTATATGAAGTTTATATTTTCAGATAGTAAAGATAAAGTAAATTTAAGATCTTATTCATTGGGTAATTATAGTTTATATTCATATTTAAATTACTTATTAATTATTTATAAATACTAATAACTTTAATTTTCTTTTTTAAAATTAAAGAGTCCGATTCAATGCCTCCAATTTTAAAGAGTATTTCAGTTGTCTCCAGTCCAGTATTATTTGATATAAAAAGTCAAATCTATGCAGAATGGCTTATTGTTATTGAAGAGGGCTTAAATGGTTTTGACTGGGGTTTTGTAACAGTACAATCTAAAAGAAATACCTATGCAAAATATTCTTATAATGTTACTTTTAATCAAATTGATGAACAAGGAAAATATAGAATTTCTGTTCCTGTAGAATGTTATAACCAGCCTTTAGAAATTTCCAATTTAACTTTAGTAGATAAACAAGGTTTCAAATCAGAATACAGTAGATACAGTTCAAATGTAGGCAGTGGATTTGATTATGATGTTGTAGATCCATTTATGAAAGTTTTATCTGATGAAAGGCTTCCAGAAGTTGAAGTTGTTTGTAAAGAGATTCCAACCTCAACTCCTGCACCATTATTGAATCTAGATATACTAGTATCAAGTACGGATGTTTTTGTATATGGGGGTCTTTCATTTACATTTACATTTACACATCCAGATGGAACCAGTGAAAATCAACTCCCAATTTTGTATTTAAGTGGTGGTTTGGGTGAAACTATTGTTACCACTCCTGCAAAGATTTTAGAAAGAGTATCAGCTACTCAAACCAAATATATAGCACCAGTAACAATCCCATTCGGCTTTGCTTATCCAAATCCAATAGATATCTCTATTTATGGTCTCGTATCAAAAAAAGGAGAGTGCTTGGGGTACCCAAGCAAATATCAAATCATAACCAATTCTAAAGCAGAAATCCCACCAACTGCTTTAAGTGTATTACCTTTTTATTCAAAAGGTGGTAAACTTTATGTATTTGGTAAAGGTTTTACAGCAGCATCAACAATTAATTTTATTACTGGAGCTCCAGGAGCTACAGATTATATTACACATGTTGAAGTTGAGGGTTCGGTTTTATCAATTAATATTGGTCCAACAGAAATACCATTTACAATTATAGTTTCCAATACACCAAGTAATAACCAAATAAAAGTAACTCCAATTATTTATAGAGATGTAGGGGCAGCAAATGAAAACCACGAGTTACCAACCAATCCACCAAAGAAATGTTTAGGCTCACCTGTTTGTGGAGGTATTGAAAATGGTTATTGTAGTGATAAGGGTTGTATATGCTATTCACCATGGATCGGAGATTCATGTCAATCTAAAGTAATTACCATCCCACCACCAGTAGTAAATCCAAATGAACCCTCAGCTAATCTTACAACTGATCCAAATGACTTTTCTTTAATCAGTTTAATATCGTTGGTATCATTAAAAGAATTGGATATCTATAACAAAGAAGTAAAAATTTATCGTTTCGATAAATGGAACCAAACTCAAATAGATAAAAACACTCATTTCTACAGCACAGATATCAAGGCAAATGATGGCTCATTGATTTGTACTGTTGGTGTATCAACTATTTGGTTCGAAGAGTTGAGTAATATTACTTTTGCAAATCAACAACTAACCATGAATCCATCAAGTTTAAAATATAATATCAATATTACCTCGTATCCATTCGAATCTACACTAAACAGACTTCAATTGTTAATATCAGCATCAACTCAATCAAATGAAGAAGATAATGTATGCTCAGGTCAAGATTTTGGTGAAACCGTTGCAGATAATTCAGACTATATAAAACTACAAATCAATAAGCATTCATTATATGGTAGATTCATAAAAAGAGGTATTATTGATAACTCGAATGTTTCAATTTCGAATGATATTTTATCAGATCGTTCAAATGAAACCTATTATTCTTCTGGAACCTACATTGCAGTCAATATACCCTATTTCAACTTTTTAGCACAATTAGATCCTGATTTTTCAGTTTTATTGGAAGGTAACTCGGCAAATTCAATTTGTAAAAATAAAAGTGGTTTATCCAAAGGCGCCATTATCGGTATTGTAGTAGGTTGTGTTGGAGGTGCTATTATCATAACCATTGCAATTTTATTAATTATTAAATATCAATATCAAATTAAAATTATTAAAAATAAAATTAAAATGGAAAAAATGTAAAAAATTAAATCAATAAATCAAACAAATCAATAAACCAAACAAATCAATAAACCAAACAAATCAATAAACCAAACAAATAATATTTTTTTAATTTTGGTCAATTATTTTTTTTTTAGATATATTTTTTTTTTTTTTTTTTTTTGGATAGATAATAATAATAATATCAAATTTTAAAAGAAAACTTTTTTAAAAATCCAAAAAAAATTTATTATAATGGATGTTTTAAAAAAAATAAATCAAAAAAAAATTGAAAAAAATTTTTTTAAAAAATTTTAAAAAAAAAATCTTTTTTTTTTTTTTTAGTTTTTTTAAAAATTTTTTAAAAAATTTTATACATACAAACACAAATATATACTTCAACACATATAAATAATATAGTATAGCATAGATAAATAAATATATAAATATATTCATATAATATCTAAATTATTATTTAATATATAAAATATTTAAACAAATAAATTTATAATTAATTTAAATATCTATATGAAAATATAAATATCAAAACAATATATAACATCACCAGAAAAATAAAAATAAAAATAAAAATATTATAATAATATAATAATAATAATTATATTTAATATTAGATAAAATGCCTTTCCATTTCCTTAAAAAAGGTACAATTGCAAAAGAGAAGGGAAAAAAAAAAGAAATTGAAAACTTTAATATAGGAGGTTCCAATTCAGATACCAACAGTAATAGTTATAGTAATACCAACTTTAATACAGATGATTTTGTCATTGACACATTTTTATCATTGGATGCACTCAAAGCAGAATATGAAAACACTTCCAATACAACATATTTCCTAAATCCAACTAGTATAAACACTACCAACGGTGAACCACACTACAACACCAGTGGTTATTATAATAGTGCAGAGAATTATAAGACTAATAGTACTACTATAACAACAAGTAATATAACAAACAATGTAAAATCATCCAGTAGTAATAGTAGCCATGTCAAGAATATAAATGATGATGTTTTTTTAAATACTGACATAAAGACGTGGGACGTTGACACTGTAATCCGGTGGTTAAAATCTCTAAGGTTTGAAGAAGAAATTATCAAAAATTTTGAAAGCGAAAAAGTTGATGGTGTGGCAATGTTCATTTTGTATGAAAATAACGATTTTTTGAAAAATTTAGGTTTTACTCATATAGGTCCAAGACTTAAATTTCAAAAAGGAATCGAAGAAATTATAGAATCAAAAAAATTGAACTCAAAAAGATTTAAACGTAGAAAAGATGTAAATAGTAAAATTATGGAAAGCTTGAAAAATAAAATTCAAAATGATAATGATAATGATAATGATAATAATAATAAAACCATATCCAATGACAATAACGAAAAACAACAAGAAAAGGAGGAAAAAGAAGAAAAAGAAGAAAAAGGAGAAAAGGAAAAAGTGGAAAAAGTGGAAAAAGTGGAAAAAGTAGAAAAAGAAGAAAAAGAAGAAAAAGAAAAAATAATTGAAAAGGAACAACAGGAACTAACTAAGGAACAAATTGAAAATGAAACAGAATTAGAAAAAGAACAACAAAATAATATTTTAAATAGTGAAAAGGACCAAACTATCATACCAGAAACTAAACAGGAAGAGCTAGCCAAATCTGATGAAAAGGGACCAGCTGAAGGAACTAAAACTACCAAAGCTGAAGTGCATGTTGACGAGAGTGAAATTGATCTCGATGATTACGAAAAGGAACAAGAGGAGTTTTCAATTGATGCAAATTCAGATAGTGACACAGTAACATTTGCTAAACATAATAGACAAAAAATAGATAAAAATAGTGAAAAATATAAAAAGATACTCGATATTAGAAATAAAAGAAGAAAAAAAGTAATTTTAAAACCATTGTTTCCTGAAGAAAACAATTTTAATAATAGTAACAATAATAATAATAATAATAATAACAATAACAATGATAATAATAGTTATGATAATGAAAGTAACATAATAGATAATAATATAAATAATAATAATATAGATAATATTAATAATAATAGTATCAATGTATGTAATAACAATCAATTTCAATATAATGAAGGATTAGAATATGGTGATGATGAAAGGGAAAATGATGAACCTATTAATCAAGAAGTTAATATTGTGGCAAATAAAATGGATGAACCAATAAAAGAACAGGGTAGTGAGGATACAACTGAAGATACACCTCCAAGTATAGAATTTCAAAGTTTAATGGATAGTTTATCAAATTTAATAAGAAAACAGAATGAATTTGAAACTCCAGCCTATAGAACTTATGATAGAAATAGTAACTTTAGAAACATGTATCATATCGAAACCAGAATAGTAAACCAACAGGTTATTACCGATTATAGAAACAATAATAAAGCTGATGCATACAATAGAAGATTAGAAGGTGCATTTTTAGATATTGAAAAGGGTGTTAAAATTGCATACGATCCAATAGAGGAATGGAAGAAAACTGAAAGTGGTCAAGAGCTATTCGCAAAATATACCGATCTAAAGGATCAACATAAACTATTACAACAAAGAACAAAAGCTATAAATTTACGTTACAGACAAATTAATTCCTTCACAACTATTACAGCATCCCCAATTTACGAAGAAAAAATTGAAAAAATTGAAAAACTTGGTAAAAAATATAAAGAAAACCCAATACCACAAGAGACACCTCCACCCCCTCCAGAAGAGCCAAAAAAAATAAAAAAAAATAAACATAATCAAACATCAGCTTTATAATACAATTCACCAATCATAAATAACAAAATAAATAAAAATAAAATAAAATAAAGTGTACACTTTTTTTAAACTTTTTGCATTATTTATTTAATTAATTATAAAATTAATAATATTAACTAAACTGGTATTTGTTTGACAAGGATACGATTATGATTATTATTATTATTATTACTAATTTGCATTCTCTATCTTAATCTCTATTTGTTTCTTTTTAATTTTTAAGATAGTTGTTTAATAATAAAAATAAATGCTGATGGAGTCATCTGATTAAAATAATGGAAAGGTTAAAATTAATTTTATTTAATACAAACATTTCTTGTTGAAAAGGTTTCCATTTGACTAATGGTCATCAAATTGTAAATATATTTTTGAAAATAATAATATTATGTTGTTATAAAAAATAATCTCTTTTGATCTCTTTTCGTAAGAAATAAAATTTTTAATGTTATAAATAGATATAATACATAACAACATTATATTTATTTATTGAACAAAAAAAACTAAACTACATTTGAGCAACCACACTCTTTCTTTTTTTTTTTATATAATAGTACCATATACCATTCTAAGCTTAGTTTTTTTTTTTTGAAAATAATATTTAACATAACCCCACTACATCACACATTATATTTATTTTTTTTTTTATTTTTTTTTTTATAATAATAATAATAATAATTTAATTATTATAATTTTTAATTTATATAATTTCAAACTTCAATTAAATACATTAAATTTATTTTTTCAATTGGTTTTTTTGTCAAACATATAATAATTAACTTTTTAAATAATTATATATAAATAAATTGTGTATTAAAAAAAAAAAAAAAATTTTAAAAAAATAAAATAAAATGAAATATTTTATTTTATCAATTTTACTAATTAATTTATTAGTATTTGTAAGTGGAGATGTATTAGTTCCAAATACCAATAGTGATAATCAAAAATATTTCTCTAGAAAAGATCATCACAAGACTGAATCATTTAATCCATGTAAACATGGTGATTATGATTTCAGTGGCTTCAACAATGCTTCATCATACCAATATAGCTTCCGTGACCATAGAGATTCAGAAACATATACCTTGTTTTGGAATGTTTGTGGAAAAGATGGTACTTCAAAATGTTATAACCAAAAAGATGATGCTGTTTGCGAAAAGAGTGAACATACCTATAGAGTATTGGGTTTCAATCATAGAACCTCATTTCAAGAATTTACAAGTGGCGATAAATACGATAGACAAGGTGGTATTATCACCTACACAGCTTTAAATTCTATAGGCTGTCCAAATCTTCAATCCAATGTCCACATTAGTTTGTATTGTGATCGTTTCACAAAGAATCGTATTCTTTCAGTTAATGCAAACCGTGAAGCATGTCTTGTAAATATTCATTTAATTGGTGACTCTGGATGTCCAATGCTTTTAAAACCAATTTACAAATATATTATAGGCATTTCGCTTAGTATCATGGCTTTTTCTTCATTATTGGCCGTATGTACCTATTGCATCCATTTACTTCACAAACAGTACCATGACCGTAAAAAGAAATTATTAAAAGAACAATCAAAATCATTATTAATTAATGGAGAGAGTTCATATACTCCTGGTGGTGATGATAGTTGGTTATAATTTCACTAAAATTATTCATAAAAATGATTATTCACCAAAATAATTATTCCAAATTTAAAAAAAAAAAAATAAAACTATAATTTATTAAAATCACAATCCATTAATTTTTTCTTAATACATATCTATGCCCTGTTTTATTCTAAAAATATTTTTTATAATGTTCATCAAAACTTCCAATTAAAAAAAATACATTACAAAATTGGTATATCTTTTATTTTTTTTATTTTTTTTTTTTACCCGAATTTGGATTTTATTTTCTTACATATAATTAAAAAAAAACATATAAATAAATTATAAAGCAAAACACACACATATTCACTCACTCACTCACACAAAAAGGTAATGTTTAAACCACTAAATATATATTCATTTAAATAAATAAATGATAAAAATATAATTTTAAAAAATTAAAAAAAATAAATTTAATTTTTTTTAATTTTTTTTAATTTTTTTTATTTTAAATTTAATTTATTTTTTTTAATTTTTTTTTTTTTAATTATATGTAAATGTTGGTGTTTGTGTATGTTTGTGTGTGTAATGTTTGATATATAATAATTTAAAAATATTTTATTTTTTAAGTTTTTTTTTTTTTTTTTTTTTTTTTTTTTTTTTAAATTTGGTGTTGTTGTATATTATCTTTATATATATATTTATATATATATAAAATAAATATTTAATATATATTTTTTTATTTTTTAAAAAAATTGTTTTAAAAATACTTATATATTAATATAAAAATTTTGTTTTTATTGTGTAATAACTATTTTCCCCACCCTATATATATTTTTATTTTATTTTATTTAATTAATTTTATAAAAAAAATATAAAAATAATAATAAATGGATGAAATACCAGATTCTACAATGGTTGTATTAAATACTACAACCACAACTACAACCACAACTACCACAACTACAATAGGCAATAATAACAATAATAATAGTCAAAGCTCACAATCATCCTCAACAGAAACATCACCAAGCAGAACTAAAAAGCATCCAGCCATTTCCAATGATGATCAATTAATATCACAAAAAGAAAAATTAAAATCACCATTTGATAATCAAAAATTATTAGAACAATTATTACAACAAGCTCGAGCAGAAAACACTAATAATATTTTAAAGCAAAAAAGTGGTAAAAATAAAAATAAAAAAAAGAATAAAAATATAAACTATGATGTTGATTTTTATGATGAGGATGAAGAGGACCAAGAGGAAGAGGAGGAATATGAAGGAGAAGAAAAAGATGAAAGCTTTAATATTTACAGTGACGGTGGCTCATTTAAATATATAATAAACGATTTTATAGACAATAATAATTCCCAAAACCAAAAAAAAACTCTTAGCAACTATATAAAGGAATCATCAAAATTAGCAGAATCAGACGATGCTAATAATAGTAACAATAATATAAACAATAATAAATTAGAGTTTTATGAAGATGATTATAATAATGAAGATTTTAATATAAACTATGATCACCTATTTTCCTCATTATCATCAAATGGAGCAAAACTATCCCAACATGCAAATGACAGCGATAATGATAAGAATCGACAAGAAGACGACAAAGAAGATATAGTATTTGACGAAGAAGATATAGTATTTGTAGAAGAAGATGAAATTGAAGAAGAAGATGAAATTGGTGGAAGAATTGCAGAAATTAACCAAACTTTACAATTTGTTTCAGATATTATCGAATCTCTTCAAAATGCATTCGAAGAGGGAGATATATGGAGAAGTGACCAAGAAAATGAATCTTTTTTAACAGATAACTACTCAAATTTTGTTTCATCAAAGGATGAATTGTTAGAACTAATTAAAACTGTATGTAAAAAATTATTTTTTTTCATTTTTAAAAATTTATTAATAATTTTTCTTTTAAATTTTAGTATGGAAACCAACCACAATTAATAAAACTCTTATCAGAAACAGCTTCAATCGAAACTAGATTCGAGTCATTGAAAAAACAATTAGAATACTATAAATCCAAAAATGAACTCTTTAATGAAAATAGACTTCAACAGTTGCAACAAGAATATAATATTGGTAGCAGCTCAAGTTCAATTAATAGAAAGCAATCAAAAACAATCAATCAAAAATTTAAAAAAATTTATAATATTTTTAAAAACAAATTAGATAACAATAATGTAAATAATAACCAAAACAATAATAATGTAAATAATATTCAAGAGCAACAAGAAGTAAAAGAAGAAAATGACGAAGAAGATGAAAAGAAATATCAACAAAAATTTGAAATACTACCAGTAGATAGCTCAATGACAACAGAATGCGCAATTTGTTTTTTAGATGAAATCGAAGAAGAGAAATTATTTTTAATATCTCAATGTGGTCATATTTATTGTACTGAATGTCTCTCTGAATATTTAAAAACTAATATTCTTTCAAGAAAAATCTTTATACCATGCCCATTCCCAAAATGCACTTCATGGTTCCAATATGGTCAAATCAAATATCTTGTTGATGATCACACCTTTAACAAATATGAAGAATTTACGTTTAGTATATTTTTAATGAAAACACCCAACTATAAATGGTGCCCAAATAAAAACTGTGAAAATGCTGTTGTAAGTAGAATCCTATAAAAGATACCTATCTTTAACAATATCAACCTATACTAATCTATTTTCATTCTATAGTATGGCGAAGTAGATAATCCAAGAACCAGATGCTCAAATAAGGAATGTAATTTTGATTTTTGCTTTAACTGCGAAGCCGAATGGCACCATAATTCTACATGTGAACAATATCAAATTTGGAGATTAGAAAACACGATGGTAGATACAACTTATGGAAAGTGGACAAAAACTAATGATACCAAAAAGTGTCCGAAATGTAAATCTGTTATTGAAAAAAATGCTGGGTAAATATTATTTTATATAAAAAACTAATGAAAAATTTTATACTAATTTAATTTATTATTATATATTAGATGTAATCATATTACATGTCACTGTGGATACAATTTTTGTTGGCTATGTGGTGGGAAATATTCAAATAATCACTTTAACAATTTAAATGTATTTGGTTGTCCAGGTATGGCGTCAAAGAAACTTAGCAGCACAAGACGTATTTCTCAAAAAGGTTTAATTGGTGTAGCTGTCGTACTAGGTGGTGTCGTTGTTGTTGGTGTTGGTATTCCTACTATTATAGTTGGTCTCCCAATATATGGAGGGTATATCGCTCAGAAACATATTCGTAGAAAATTAAAAAAATAATATGAATCACTCATCATAGCGGCCCTATTTGTAATAATTATTTAGTTAAAAAAATGGATAAACCATATATGTATAAAAAAAAATAATAATTAGTAATATTTTAAATAAAGTTATTAATAAAAATATATTTATATAAAAAAATAGTAGTTAAGCTTGAAGTTTTTTTCGATAGTTTTTTTTTAAAAATAACTTATAATTTTTTGTAATAATAAAATAACTTTAATCTTTGATTTACAAAAAATAATTAGCCTGAACCTTGGATAAATACTATAAAATAATAAAATAATAAAAAAAATAAATAAAAGATAAATAAAAAATTATTTTTTAAACTTTAACTAAAATACAATGTAATTTTATTTTTTTTCAGTTGAGAATAATTTATCTACCAATTCATTATATTCCCCCAAAAGCTGTTTGATTTCTCTAATTGAAATATCTTCTGGTTTTGAATGATAGAACCTATATAGTTTTCTTTTTTCCTCATCTGTTGTTGATGATATTGTCGATTGAGGAACAAATGTTGTTTTTGATTTATCATTTTCATTTACAAAGTTCTCCTTCTCGATATTTAATTTGATGGCTTCGTGCTGTTGAATATTATTAACATTACCATTATTTTTTTCTGATATTTTGATTTCACCATCCTTTGCACTAACCAAATGCTCATCGTTATCCTTAACCTTATCATCTTCCGATAAACTTGGGTCACGTGCATCAGTTAATGACTCAAAGGTCATATTTTCAATAAATGATGTTGCT
Source organism: Dictyostelium purpureum (assembly GCF_000190715.1). Taxonomy (NCBI): domain Eukaryota; phylum Evosea; class Eumycetozoa; order Dictyosteliales; family Dictyosteliaceae; genus Dictyostelium; species Dictyostelium purpureum. The sequence continues at coordinate 17,706 of NW_003519438.1, read as the reverse complement.
GTAAACATTGTAACTAGAAAATAACTTGTTTCACTTTCTATAAGTGTTGGGTCTCTAAACAAGGATATAAATTGCAAATTTAATATTAAAAATGGTAAATTTGATTTAATTAAACACTATTATAAATGGAGAAAAAAATTAGTATTTTTTTAAAAATGATAAGAAAATTTAAATTAATTCTTACATATATAACAATGGGTAATAATAGGTCTGCACCAATGATTTCTGATGTTTTTGATAATAGTTGAAAGAGTAATTTAAAAGATTTTTTTATACACATTAGCTTTTCACGTGGTGATTTATAAGCTGTCATACGGAGTAACTCCTCTTGAATCTGTTCAAGGAATTGAGTTGATATGATACTGTCATTGATATCTAAATTTGATGGAGTAATATTTTGAAATTTCGAAATATGTTCACATAAATTGGTATCTTTTTGAATGCCATCAGCAGATGAAAAAATTCTACGATATAATTTTGTTGTTATATATTGCTCCATAAATTCATAAATAATAATTTCGACCTCGAGAATTTGCTTTCCTGCTAATGTTGGGATTGGTTGGGATTTAGATTCGATTACTTTGCTTGTGCTATCTGATTGAAACGGTACTGCAGCACAAACATGCATTAACATTGGTAAAGTTGTTGAAATATATGCTTGAACTGATGAACTAATATCCTCGATTGACAAGTTTGGATCATTGTTGATATTTTCAATAAATGAATCCAATGATAACAAATGAAATTTGTATGCTGACGATCCCAATCTTTTTAAAATATCTTGAAACTGCTCCTCTGTACCTAAATTTGATGTTATTGGCATTTTACTACTCTCTAAAGAGATACTATTGAATGAATTTGGTGACATGTTTGATATGGTTATATCATTATTATTTTTTGATGATGAATTTTTTGTTGGTATTGGTATGGATTTTGCTGCTGTGGTTGGATTCTGTACAATATTTGGTGGATTATTGTTATTGTTATTATTATTCTTTGAATAACTAATTGGAAGAATAGAGCTTGAAAGATATGATATAATTGGTATATTAAACGAAGGTAAAGAATTATATGAAGGAATTGGTAAACTACTTGTTACATAAGATAACGATGACCCAACTACACCTCTAACTGATCCCAAATATGTTGTATTACTTGCTGTTGTGGTTGTATTTGTTGTTGTTGTTGTTGTTGAATTATTATTACCTTTAGAATAATAACTTGTTAAAAAAGAAGATAATGATGACCTAAAACTATTTTTATTATTATTATTATTATTATTATTATTACTATTATTATTACTATTATCACTAATTTTTTTTTCTACACTATTTATATTTATATTTTCTATATTATTGTTTTCTAAAGCATTATTTACTTTATCTATATTATTTTCTATTTTACTATCTATATTATTATTTAATATTTCTGTCGGTTTTGTTGTATTTAAACTGTTTAAAGTTTTTGATTGGGTTGTAGTAATTGGTAAAGAATCAGCCATTTTTAAATTATTTATATACTATTTTTTTTATTTATTTTATTATTATAATTTTTGATGATTTACTAAAAAAAGAAATTTTATATATACAATATATTGTTATTATCTCTATTTGTTATATACAAAGGGATATTTATGATATGAGTATTTCTTTTTTAAAAAGTTATTATTAATATAACATATATTATAATTTTTATAATTTAAACTTTAAATAATCACCATGTGAAAAAAAAAAAAAAAAAATTTGTAAATTGAGCACACACATAAAAACATAACAACAAAAGGAAGGTGTGTTAAATAAAAAACTAAATGAATAAATAAAAAATTATAATAATAATATAAATTAATTATAATAAAAAATTATTTAAAAAAAAAATATAAAAAAATATAAAAAAAATAAAAAAAAAATAAAAAAAAATAAAAAAAAATTTTAAATGATTTTTATGCATATAAACCAAATCTGAAATGAATTTAAATGAATATTTTTATTTATATACTTTGAGAAACTATTTAAAGATAACTTTATATAAAAAAAGCAAGCTATTGGGTCAACATAATTATTGATTATTATATAATGATGATTTTTTTTTTTTTTTTGAAAAACTTTTAAAAGAAAATTATTATTACTACTAATTTTGGATTATTAAAAATATAAATTATTATAATTATTTCATTACTATTATTATTATTATTATTATTATATTTGTGGTATTATTATAATTATTATTAGGGTTATAGTTATTTAGGGTGACCAGATTTTTGAAAGTGATTGATTTACACATGATGTTAATTCTTTTGAAAATTGTTTGCATAAATCATTTTTATCTTTTTCATTAATTTCATTTAAAGCTGATTCTGGGATTTTAATTTTGCCATTATCTAAATCGGTATTACCAAAACAAAAAATCTGACTTAGATAAAATTGTTTTGGACAAATCTCTTTTGATACACATTTATTGTAAGAATTGAATTTTGGTTCGCAAATTGGATTATTATTACCAAATTTCATCTCACCTGTTTTTTAAAATAATAATATTGGAAAAAAAAAATAAAATAAAATTAGTATTTTTTTTATTGTGCATAGAAATTGGGGGGTGGTGTTAATGAATTCAAAATAATAATTACATTCGTAAAGATTATTCATTTGCTCATCACAAATATTAAATAAATGATTTACTCTAGAGTCTGTAGTTTCTTCATTTGACCAAATCCATTGGGTTGCGTTATCCAAACTACTATTTATAAATGATGATTTAATGAAATCTGGTATGTTATCACTATTAGCACCAAAACCTTTAGTTTTTTGGTGGGATGGATTTGATGATAATATCATATCTATTTGTTTTTTTGTGTTTGTTGACATTCTCCTTTTCTTTTTTTTTTTTTTTATTTTTATTTTTTTTTTTTTTTTTTTTTTCTGAAATGATAACTATTGTCTTATTAATTATTTATTAATTAAGTGAAGCAAATATCTTTTAATTTGATGAAAATTTTTTTTTTAAAAATCCGTGTTTTAAAAAAAAAAAAATAAAAAAAAAATAAAAAAAAATAAAAAAAATTAATTATTTTTTATTATAATTATTTGAAACCCATTTTTCTTAATTAATAATCAATTGCAGGTTTACAACAAATTATTATTAAAATACTAAAATACTAATACTGGTATTATTTTTCTCTCAGGAGCCAAATATAAAAATAATTAGGAATGTTTGTCATTCAAACACATGCTAATTAGATATATCACAAAGCATAATAAAAGTAAAATAAAATAAATAATGGCTTTTTTTTTTTTTTTAAATAGATTTTTATTTATTATTTATTATTATTATTTTGAAGTTGTTTTTATTCTTCTAAAAATCTATATTCAAAAGTAAATTCAGTTTTCTTTCTTTGACACCAACCAGTTTCATAATCGAAATAAACATATGTACCTTGTTCATATTCATTTGTAATTTCTTTTGGTTCTTCATGTCTTCTAAACCAAGTTAAATATTTCTTGTGGTATCTCCAACCTTGTTTTTTGAGTTCTTTGGCAGCTTGATATTGTTGGTATGAGCCTTGTTTAAAGTAAAATATGAAAAATAATGTATCGATATCGAATTTTTCAAATACATTTGAAGAGTCAAAAATTGCAAGTGGTGTTTGTGGATAATATGGTGGTACTGGTTTTGGATTGCGTGGTATATAAGTTGAAACACGTTCATAATCATTAATTTCTGGTATATTATTTAAACTAACATCCATCATATGTTTGGTTAACATCATTGCATCCTCAAATCCTAGTTGACCCGATACAAGAGATGGTTGTGGTGGTGACATTGATGGATGTTGTGGATATGCTTGATGTGGCATTTGTTGTTGATATTGTTGCTGAGCTTGTTGATTTTGTTGTTGATATTGTTGTTGTTGAGCCTGTTGTTGTTGAAGAGGTGACAATTGTTGTTGTTGTTGTTGTTGGTATTGTTGTTGATAAAGATATTGTTGTTGGGCTTGTTGTTGTTGTTGTTGAACTTGTTGTTGTTGAGTATAGTTACCCTCATTAATTCTCGATAATGTAGCAGATGATAATTCGGCTAATGAGCCCGGATAAATATTTGAAGAATTATCAAAGGTTTCGTTATTTTTACTATCATCCAAATCTTGTACTGAGGTTGGTGGTTGTACTATTTGTTTATTAATATTTAATTGAGATAATTGATCTTGAACATCATTGACATCGTTAAATTGTTTATTTTTATTAACGGCTTGTTGTTGGGCTGCTTGTTGGGCTGCAGCGGCGGCCTGTTGTTGAGCTTGTTGATGTTGCATCAATCTTTGTGCCATTGGTACATTTCCAATTGATGATGGGAATTGTGATTGTGCGTTTGTTTGTGGTTGTGATTGTGGTTGTGGTTGCGATTGTGGTTGCGATTGTGGTTGTGGTTGTGGTTGTGGTTGTGGTTGTGATTGTGATTGTGGTTGTGGTTGTGGTTGTGGTTGCTTATTGGTATTAGGATCCTACAAATAAATAAAATTTTATTAATATAAATAAAAATCATTTTATGCACACCAATTGAATGAATAATACTTACATTTTTAATATTTGATTTAGTTACAGATGAAAAAGTTGGTGATTGGGTCAAGGTTTTGTTTTGTGGTTGTTGTGGTGGTTGATTTGGGGCTGGTGATCCTACTCTTTGTTGTGAATTTAATGTTGGTGATTTAGTTGAAGGAACGGTAGTTGAAGATGGGGTAGTTGCGGGTGTTGTAGTAGAAGATGGGGTTGCGGTAGCGGATGAGGTTGCAGTTGATGATGCTGTGCTTGTTGTTGATGCTGCTGTTGTTGATGATGTAGCTGGAGTAGTTGATGATGTAGTAGCACTGGTGGTTGTTGTTGATGGTATTGCTGTTGATGAAACTTTTTCTATTTCTTTTAAAAATACCAAATAAATATTAATAACTATAATAATAATAATAATAATAATAATAATAAATTGTAAATAAAAAATAATATCTTACCATTTTCGTTATCAGAGTCTTGTTTATTTGTTTCATCGTCAATATCATTATCATTATCAGATGTATCAGAATAACCCTCTTCTTCCTCATCATCAGAATCTTCATCTAAAGAGAATTCATAATCTTCGTCACCCATTTCAGTTTGTTTGAGATTAAAATTTGAATAAACTTCTTCTGGTTCTTCAAAGGTATCTTCTTGTTCGTATGAGTCTATATAGCATTCGACTGAATCTTTAATTTTTTCAATGTCATCTGGGGATATACGATCCTCATCCATCGCTCTCACTAAAAATTCTAGAGCACGTAAGTGATATCTATGATATGTGGTATACTTTTGTAATGCTTCGACACGTGTTGATTCAGTTTTTCTTTTTCTAACTGGTATCGATTCTAATTCGCTATCAAATGATTCCATTTGTGATTTAAGTGTCGATATTGCTTTATTACCCCAATCACGTACATGATCTTTTGCCAATTCGTTCTTTGTAGCTGCATCTAAATTATCTTTTGAATAACCTTTACCTCTTGCATCTCTTTCAAAGAAATCATCCATTTTCTTTATTTTATTTTTTTTAAAATTAATTAAAATCTATATAGAAAAAAAAAATATATATATTAGTATTATGTTTTACAATTAAATTAATTTATGTTTTTATAAAGCTGGTTAGGTTTTATTTAATAACTATAGTTTTACTATCTCAACAAAAAACATACTTCTTCTATAGATTTTCTAGAATCTAGTAATGCGGATTTATTTTTAACATCATTCGAAGCTATCCAAACTTTAATTTGATCTCTATATCTTTGAAGTTTTTTAATTTCTTTCTTTAAATCGCTTTCATATTTCTCTTTCTGGTTGGTGCTAATAGCTGAATAAACTTTCTTCAATATAGAATCAAACTCTATAATGCCATCTGCTGCTTTTTTTAATGTTTTATCGATTTCACCTTGTAATTTCCTTGTATTCATTTTATTATCGTATTATTATATATATTATATTTGTTATTATTATTATTGTTGTTATATTATTATTCTTGTTGTTGTTATTATAGTTATCCTTTTATTATTTTTGTTGGATTTGGTTTTGTTTTGATTTTGTTATGTTTTTGCTATTTTTTTTTTTTTCAAAAAAGAAAAAAAAATAATCAATTGGTTATTATACAATAATATATACAAAAAAGGTGAAAATTAAAATTATTTTTTCTATGTACAAAAAATGATGATTTAATTTAAATAGTAAATAATATTTTTTTTATAAAATAAATATAAATTTAAAAAAAAAAAAATAAAAAAAAAAAAAAAATAAAAAAAAAATGAAAAAAAATTTAAATTTTTTTTTTTAATTTTTTTTTTAATTTTTTTTTTTTTTGGAACTTAGTTGACCTTCATCCTATATCTGTGAATTCCTAAAAATAATTATCATAAATAAATATATATGATAAATAAATAAAATAGAAATTTAAATAAAAACAATTAATGATATTCAAATTAATAAAAAAAAAAATTTAATTTTTAAATAAAAATAATAAGAAAAAACAAATACCCCCAGGTGTGTTAAGTAGATTTTTTTAGTCGTTTGATCAAACAAAGTTAATGTTTATGTATAATTACATTTTTAAAGAGAACAAAAAAAATAAGAATAGGAATAAAAACATTGCATGCATTTAAAAAAAATTATAAATTTTTTACCTTTTTATTTGTTTTTATTTGTTTTTATTCGTTAATATTTTGTTTTTTTAATGGTTGTTCATTGTTTGATTCTTCTTGTGTATTTTCCTTTTTATCTTCAGTTTCATTTTCGAGGCTTCTTTTCTTTTCAATAATTGATTTGTTATTTGAATTTACATTTTTACTAATCATGTTAATTTGAGAGCTCATATCACTTGATGTTTTTAAAATTTCACGATAAGCCATGGTAGCATAGGTTGAACTTTGTAAATTGAAACAAATTCTGAGGGCTTTATGTTTGCCGTTTGGTACATCTACTGGTTCTGCACTTCCATTGAGATAATCTATATCAGAGAGAGCAAGTGGAATGGTAAAGTCGTCATAGTTAAAGATTTTATAGGTGCAGTCAGAGGCATGTTCAATAAGTTTACGATATCCGCCTCTGAGGTCTATTAAACGGTTCTTTGTGGTGAATTGTGATAAATTAATATTGCTCTTCTCCATTTCTTTAATATAAAGTTCGCCAATAATGTTCTTTGGTAATTGAGTATTTGAACCAATTAATGGTAAAACGACTTGATGAATTGTGTAACGGTTGTTTTTGATATCTTCTTCAGTTACATAGTCTACTTTGATAACTCTTTTAGTATTTTCTACACCTTCACTTGATTCAACACCACCTGCTTCTTCCTCTTCTTGTTCATTTGCAGTCTCTTGCTCTGTGGATGGTTGTTCTTTAATTGATTCTTCGGAAACAATAACTAAATCACCAACTATTGGTTTATCAAAGCCAAACATTTCAATTCTTTGACTTGCCATAAGATTCCAAATTAATGATTGGTAACTGTGGGTGTAAAGCATACGAAGGGTACGTGGAATACTGTAGAAAGCATCTTGATAGTTTGTGCTTCCACCTTTTAATGCGATTAATAATTTCTTCTCAGCATTTAAACCACGTGGTAACATGGTAATGGTGGTTTTGGCATCACCAGTATCTTTATAGTATTGTCTTGCTTTGGTGGCCTCTTCACGTTCACCCTCACGTGGATCTAAAATTAAATCAACTGCTTTCTTCCAATTGTTTTGAATCATAGCAATACCTATTTCATAAGTTGGAATGGAACCTGTACCAAATCTTTGAAGACCAAAATAGTTGATGAAACCAGTCTTTTTGAAACTTTCAACAGAATCGATAATATCTTGATCGGTGGCATCTTGAATTTCTCTAATTACAACAGAGAATCTATTACCCATTAAATCACCTAAACGAATATGTTGATTTACAAATTTATATTCACCCAATCCAATTGGTGGTCTTTGAGTTGATAATCTTTGATTTAAATTTGCTAATCTATCTGGAGTGACTTTGTAAACTGTAATTCTTTGAGTGGTAATACCTCTTTTATCTTTAGTACCTGCAATTGAAAAATTTTTATCACTGGTTCCCAACATTCTTGATATCATACTAATTGTATCCATGGTATCTCTATTTTCTTTACATAATACAAATTGAATATATTTGGATTTGTCTTCTGGCCATGATCTTTCATTAAATTTACCTTTTTTTTTGGTGTTGCTATATGATATAAAAATATTAGCATTGATTGTATTTTATGATTAATAAATATAGTAATATGATAATATTTACGCTTCTGGCCAAACTTTAACTTTACCATCAATGGTTTCAGTTGTTAATTGATATCTGGTTTTAATTAATTTGTGTAAATCAGTTCTTTGTTCTTTACTATCATTTGGTTCAAAAAGAAAGGATGATTTTGCATCACTTTTGTTTGGACCATTAAAAAACTCAACAAATTCTTTAGTTTTAGCTTCACCAACTAATTTTTCTAATTCTTGTTCTGGTGCAAATTCATAAGTGACCTCTTTCTTTGCCTCTTCTTTAAATGTAACATCTTTTAAATGAGTTACAACACCTTCTTCATCGATTTCATTGACAATAAAATCTGAAAATCTTTGTTTTAATAAACCACTCCATGGTTTAGTTTTGCCTAAAAATAATTTAATACCAAGTTTATCTTCGGTTCTTTCTGATTTATTTAAAATTGTTGTGTTTGGGTTTATTGTATTTGTAGTTGTGGCAGTAGTAGCTGTAGCGGTGGCAGTATTGGTTGAAGTCATGTCTTCATTTTTTGAATTTTCCATTATATAATTATATGTATATTACAATAATATTAATTATTAATAGTTATAAAAATAAAAAATTAAAAAATTAATAAAAAAGTATAAATTTAAAAATGAAAAAAAAACGAAAAAATGAAAATAAAAATTATAAAAAAAAAAAAATTTAAAAAAAAAAAAAAAAAAGAGAATATGTTTATGATACATACATCTAAAACAAGTTTTGGATAATCTACCTCCAATCCTTAACATTTCAAATGAAATAATAAAATAAAATTATAAAAAAAAAAAAAAAAAAAAAAAACTTTTTTCGTTTTTTTTAAAATTTTTTTTTTTTTTTAATTAATTTTGATTTTATATTTCATTTCCTTTTATTAAATCAAAATCTTTTAATAAATTTATAATTTGATTATTGTTACTATTGTTTTTAAGTATTTCTAAATAATGTTGATAACTTAGGCCCATTTTATTTTTTCCATAATTTAAACCAAAATATAAAATCGATTTGATTACAATGATTGGAGGAGCGGAAAGAATTAGCTTGGACACAAGTATATTGATTTTTTCGTTATTTGAAATGACATAGTAATCTATACAGGCTTTAATAAAGTTTAGAGGAATACCAAAGTTGAATTTAGGTAAACCATTGGATTGGAATATATTTAAAAATATAGGTCTTTCTTCTTTTACTATTGATTGGATTACCTGATCGAAATAACCACACTGTATTTGCAACATTAAAATTAATTTGATTCCCATTTTTATATACACCTTTTTTCTATTTTTTGTTCCTACAGTTAGTGTTACACTTTGACTATTGTGATCGTATATGAATGATAAACAATTTTCGATAATCCAACGACCTAAATATTTAATACCTGGATATTGATGAAGATCTTTCAAAATAAAATTGAAATCAAATGTTTTGATTTTACTATTATTTAAAATTGATATTAACGATTTACTTTTATTGTTTGCTAAATATAATAAAATATTAAATTTGAATGATTCTAATGAAAAGTTGTGATTGAGTTCATAAAGTTCTGAATTTTTTAATACCATATCCAATATCTCCACTGTATTTGGGCTGTGAACTTTTTTTTTAAAATATATATAGTCCGAGGGTTGGTAGTTGGATATTATCATTTTCCTATTTAGTGAATTCATTAAAACTTCATAATATTCAAACACTAAAACAGAGTCGAAATATAGCCAGTTAGAGTTTCTATCTTCAAATAATTGATCTTTGAATATCGTGAAATAAAAATCCAATATTTGTTTAGTTGCTATCGTTTTGAAAATTTTTATTTTATTATTATATATGAAATCTTTATTAAGTTGTTCACTATAGTTATTAAATAAATATTGAATTGTTTGTATATTATTACTCTTGAGTATATAAAAAATATTTGCATAATCAAAGGTATTTTTTAGGTGGTCCATTATATTTTCTATCGATTTGTTTTCATACAAGTGGCCATAGTCATATAAATTCTTTATAATATTAATTGTGATGTTCATTTTTTTCCTCTTTATTGAGTCGAGATTGTAAAATTTATAATAAATAATGGAATAGTTGGATATACAATCTGGATTGAAAAGCATGTTATATAGTTTATTGATCTTAAATAGGATTTTCAATAGGTTGAAATTTGTAGAGTTATTTTCTTTCTGGATGGATTTAATAAAGTCATTGTATTGCATGTTCTTTTGGTAATTGGTATATTGATTAAATTGAATCAAACCCTCTATCTTTTGTTGTAACTTTAGGACATTTCCATTGTTTGAATGATTTATATCTACTATTATTTTGAAAAGTTTTATTATTTTTTTAACCCTAATACTTTTATCGAAATAATATACTTTTTTGGTATTTATTTTATTTATTTCTATTGGTTTATTATAAAATTTATTTTTAATATATTGATATTTTTTTAAAATATTGTATATGTCGATTGTTGAACCTTTCAGTTTCCATGAATATTGGCTTATATATTGAAGATCATCTTTTCCTAAACTGTTTTTATTTATAAAGTGTTTTATAAAAAATAGATTATTTGATTTAAAAATTAAATTAAAATAGTTGGGTAATTGGTGTTGGAATTGGTTTATTAAGAGTGTATAGTATTGTTTAGACTCTTTGTTGCTATGATTATATAGTGTTATTATGGTTTTAAATTGATCTTTTTCTTTTATAATATCATTGCATTTTATTTTATCTTTAATAATTTCTTCTGCATTTGAAAATCTTGATAAACTCGATGCCGAGATTTCAATTTCTTGATATGTATACAACGATTTAAAATAAAAGAATGAGAATATTTTAATAAAGAGATATTTGTTTCTAAATATACTCCAAAATAATATTTCGTTTTTTGGTATGTATAATGTTTTATTAAATGGATTGATATTTTCTCTTTCTTTTTCTATTTGAATGATTTCTTTATATATGTATACCCTTCTTAATAGATCATCTTTGGTACCACATGTTGAGAGATTTAAATTTTTTAAGATTTCTAAAAGCTCTTTTTTTTTAATTTTTTTTTCTATATTATTATTTATTATTTTTAATATATTATTTCTATTATAGTTATTATTTATTGATGCTATTGTATTTATATTCATGTTTAAATTTAAAAAAAAAAAAAAAGATTTTTTTAAAAAAAAAAAAAGTAAAAAAAAATTTATAAAAAGTGGGGTGTGTTTTTCCCGATTTATAAAAGAGTAAAAGTTATTACAATAATTAACTTATTATTATAAATATAATACATTATTAACCATACATTTCAAATTAAAATAATAATAAAATCAAAAAAAAATAACAAAATTGTGATTTAATTTTTTTTTTTTTAAAAAAAACAAAACAAAAAAAAAACAAGGTAAAATAAAAACACAATGGATAAAAACAGCAACATAGATTTTAATACAAGGGGTAATGCTAATAATAATACTTATAGTGATGATAATAAAGATAAAAAATCACCATTATATAAAGAAAATGAATTATTTTTAAATTTTCAATTACAACAAATTCTATTCAATAAGTTACAATTTCTTTACTATGACCAACTTAAACATCGTTCACATCAATTAATATTACAAAAAATTAATGAAGAGTTTATAGATTTTTATAAAACATTATTAGACTTATTTAGATATTTAGAAAACCATATGCAAAAACATCCTTTATCAAAAAAAAACCCAGTGGATAATGAATATAATCAAATATTAATAAAGGTTCAAAACGAATGCAATTCAATTCAAAATTATTTAAACAAATTATATCAAGAACAAAAAACTATTATTGAAAAAATCATTAGTATAGATTTGAATGTAAATAATATTTTTAATGTAATTATTTAACAATATAAAATTTAATAAAAGAACGATTCCTAACTTTTTTTTTATAAATATTAAGAATATGGAGTTATTATAAATACAAGTTTTTTTTTATTATTATTTAAAACAAAAAATAAATAAATAAAAATAAATATTTTTATTTATTTAAAAAAAAAAAAAGAGTTTGTTGTATTACTTTTATTTTATTTTATTTATCTAGGTATAGCATTTTCTAGAGTTAATAAAGATAATGGATAAATATCTTTACCTTTTTCAACATAATTAAACCAAATGGTTGGTTCTTTACCACGTAAGTCTAATGATGATAAATCTTTTGTTGAAACCCACAAACCACCCATTGATTCATAGTTTGGTACTTGACGAGGTGGTTGATTTTCATCCTTGGGTTCTGCATAAAATATTACACGCATTCTAGAGTATTGTTGAAAGGGTGAATATTCTACTCTTAAAATACCTTTTAATTCGATATCAATTCCAGTCTCTTCTTTACATTCTCTAATTGCACATTGTTGTAAGGATTCATTTGTATTTAATCTGCCACCTGGTAACCAGTATCCTCTTCCTGCTGATTCATTAACAATTAAAAATGTTCCATTTGATTTCTTTCTAACGATAACTAAACAAAATGGGTATATTTTGCTAAGGGCTAATTCATGTTCTGTTTTTTCACCTTTTGGTCCATGATGTTCATGTAAATGTACACCGATTTTTTCTTGGGGTCTTTTGAAACATATTGGACAAATTGGTATTTTCTATTATATATTTAAATATATAAATAAATAAATAAATAATAAATTTATTGTTTATAGTATTTTACTTACATTTTCTATTGAATCTAAACTTTCATTACAATGAAACAAATAAATATGTTCTCTTAAATCGTCAACTGATAAGTTTTTTGCAAAACCTGAATGGGTACAAATTGGACAACTTAATTCACCAGATTTATCTACTGAAGTTTGATCGATAATGCTTAATGCTTGAATAACATCACTGAAATTATTGGTTACTAATGAACAGGCTACTTTAAAAAGTCTTGCTATGAATAAAGGGTAAAGTTCTAAATGTGATTTTGATTTTATGTCAAAGTAAACCATAAGAAATGAGTTCATCTTTCTTTTTTTTCTGCATTCGTCTATAAAAGTTCGTAGTTTTGAAAAGATCTCTTCTACATTATCTTTTTTGTCAATTTTGATGTGGAATAATATGCATATTACTGGTACATCTAATTCATAGTTGTTCAATATTTCATCTGTTGATGCAGTATTTAAACTATTTATATAGTTTTTAAATTTTTTGAATTTTAAATTTAATACTTCTCCATCCTGATCATCTTTTTTGTATGATGGTGATTTATTAAAAGATGGTGATTGTATGATTAGCGACATTATTACTATTACTTTACTATTACTAATTATAAATGATGATGACTTTAAAGGAAATGGATATATTTACAAATAAATAATGGGTGTATAATAAATTATTAAATTATTTGAAAAAATAAAATTAAAAAATAAAAATAAAAAATAAAATTAAAAAATTAATTAGAAAAAAATTAAAAAAATTAAAAAAATAAAAATAAATAAGAAAAAATATCTTTTATTTCTGATTTGGTGTTTCATTGATTTATTTTCTTTGTTGTGATTATTATTAATAGATTACAATACAGTAATAATCTATTTATTTTTTATTTTTTTTTGATCCTTCAAATAAATCGTAGTGTTTGGTTCCAGATTCTTTTGAATTTTTTTTCATAATTTGGTTGATCCTATTCATATCTTTATTTAGTTTTTGTTTCTTTTTTTGTTCATCTGATCGTTGACTATCTTTGTTGGAGTTTGGTTTTTTGAATTTATACATTTCGTCTATATTAATCTTTTCACCTCTTTCTCTTTCGAAGCCTTCAAATTGTGGATATATATCGTCATCGCCATAGGTGTCCATAAGCTTTCTCTTTAGTTTTTCATTATTGGTATCCAGTGATATTATATCATTCTCTTCATCTGATGATGATGATTCGTTGAGTCTTCTTTCTTGCTCTTGCATATAATCTTTTTCATGCTGTTCATAGTTTTCATCGGTATTTGGATAAGCATATTCATCTTCTTGATCGTCATCATCATCATCATCATTTTGCATTGGTTGATTTCTTTCGATAATAGTTTCACCCTCTTCATCATCTTCTTGAGGTGGTCTTGGTATGTCATATACTCCTTCTTCATCCTGGTCTGCATATTGTTTATTATAATTATCATCTGTGTTTGGATAAGTGTATTCATCTTCCTCCTCTTCTTCATCGTATAGTTGTGGAGGTCTTGGAACATCATAGATATCCTGTTCATTGTTTTCTAAATTTGATTTATCTTTTTCGTGTTGTGCATAATTGTCGTCTGTATTTGGATATGTATATTCATCATCATCCCCATCTTCATTATTATTTTCCTTTTGGTTTCTTTCGATTACAACTTGGCCACCTTCTTTTTCTTCTTTTTTATTATTTACATTGTGGTCATTTTCATCACCTTCTTTACCAATTGGTTTGAATTCATCTGAATAGTCTTCTTTATTTTTAAAGTAATGGTGTGATTTTGCTTGTGTTTCTGTTGTTGTGGTAGTTGTTGATTTATTTACTTCACAAACATAATCTTCTGCATCTGAAAAAATATCTGAATCTGAATCTGAATCGTCTTGCTTTTGAATAACTACAACTTTTTTACTATTTTCTTTTTCTTTTTCATCTTTATCTGAATCTGAAAATATACTATCGTCACCGATGCCACCATTTCCGTTGATTGACTGCTTAACTATTTGTATTTCTTTTTCTGGATGGTAAAAACCTATAATTCTTTTTAAAATATTTGTATCTAAACGGCCTGATATTGTTTCTTTAACTTTTGGACAGTCTTCTTTACTATTCATAATAGTTGTTGGTATTAATTGAGGAAAAACTGGATCCAAATCAAATAAATAAAGCATTCTATTGGTTTGAAATATTTCTTTATTGTTTTTAATTTGTTGTTTCTTTTTAATATCATTGGATTTATCAGCTGTAATATTTGCTAATGTTTTTATCATTGATGAACCTAGTTGAGTTTTATGTTTCAAGTTTTTAATTTTATCAATCTCGCTTTGATATTTTTGATCTTTTTGATGATGCTGGTTTTGTTTATTATCTAAATTTAATTTCTCTTTTGTATTTTGTAATAATTCAAAATCTAAACCTTTTTTAATTTGATTTTGGCCTTCATCAGTATTTTGAGTTCTTCTCTCTCTTGCTCTATCTAAATAATTTGGATCATTTTTCTTTTCTGGTGCATTTTGGTAATATTCATAATCTCTATCCAACCATTTTGTTTTATTATTATTATTTTTTTTATTATTATTACTACTGCTATTATTATTGCTATTATTGATTGGCTTTTTTTCTATTAACGATCTAAAATCATCATTTGATAATCCTTTATTATTATTATCATTGTTCATAATATATTGATTTTAGTTATTTATTATTTATTATCTGTTATTTATCCATAAATAAGATAATAAAAATAAAATGTAAAAATTGAAAAAAAAAAAAAAAAAAATTAAAAAAAATTAAAAAAAAAAAAAATTTAATTTAAAATTATATTTTATCTTTTTAATGGTGAAAATTTTAATTTTAGAATTTAAAATAAAACTTATTTTATTAAAGAGTTACTTTACTTTTTTTTTTAAAAAAAGAATAAAAAATTATATACAGTATATTTAAACCTAAAATTGAAACTATATTTTTATTTATTATATGGATGAACACTAGTTGCTATTATTTTGAAGGAAAGGTTTTACTAGGATTCTTCAGTTGATATCCGGTGGCAGGTGCAGAATGGTGACTACTAATTCTTTTGGTTATCTAAAACTGTTCGATGATTATAATAGTTGCTTGGCCAGAGCAATGTATTAAAACCATTAAATAGTAAATAGAAAACTTCGTTGGTGTAGGTTTGATTGGTGCAGTCTCGGTACACTGTTTTAATCTTTAAATTATCTGACCTTTTAAAGAGTTGATATCATCTATTAAAATTTATTTGCTATTGAACTATTTATTTTCTAACTAATAATTATATTAATACTAAATAATAAAAAAACATTAAATAAAATATATTATAAACTTACTTTATAAAAAACCTAAAAAGATATAATACAAGGTGGGGTGTGAGGTGTGGTTTTTGGCATCAATGGGGTTATGGTTGAGTGATTTGTTGTATTGAAATCTAAATATTTAAAATAAATATTAATAAATGGTTTAATATTTAAAATAATATAAATATATAAGATATTTTACCTAAGTTTATTTTGAGTTTACCAGCACTGTTTGAAATGGATGTTATTTGTATTAAAGACCAAGTTGTTTTTTTATATGATAATAATTACATTGATTTGTGTTGTGGGGGCCCATTCTCAATCTTTCCCTATTGGATTATGATGATGCACCAGTAGAGTCGAATTTTGATTCTGGTGCATAGAACTTTGGGTAGTTAGATGAGGCGATGGGTGTAGTGTGGGCGAATGTTGGGGGTGCGGTGTAAATGGTGATCCACTCACCAAGTTCTTCATCAAATTCCTCAATTGATGGTCCTTCAACCATTCCCTCATATGCTTGTGTTGGTGCACCAGTACTATTGTATTTGGACTCTGGTGCATAAAAGTTTGGGTAATCGGATGAGGTGGTTGGTGTACTTGGTTGTGGTGTTGATTGTGGCTGTGGAGCAGAGTTTGTAGGTGCGGTGTATATGGTGACCCATTCACCAAGTTCTTCATCAAACTCTTCAATTGATGGCCCTTCAATTATTCCCTCAAATGATTGTGTTGGTGCACCAGTACTATTGTATTTGGACTCTGGTGCATAAAAAGTTGGGTAATCGGATGAGATGGTTGGTGTACTTGGTGTTGATTGGGAGGTGTAAATTGTAACCCATTGGCCAAGTACTTCATCATACTCTTCAATTGAAGGTACATCAATGAATTGTGGGTGGGTGGATGAATTGAACATAAACTCTGATTTTGGTTGATGTTGTTGTGGTTTTGGAGTTTGTGTTGGAGTTGTATTTGATTTTGGTTTTGATTTTGATTTTGGTTTTGATTTTGATTTTGATTTTGATTTTGATTTTGATTTTGATTTTGGTGTTGGTCTTGGATATGATTTTGGTACTCGTTTTGGTTGTAGTGTTGGAATTAGTTTTGATCTTGCCCTTGATCTTGATTTTAGTTTTGGTGTTGATTGTGGAATTGGTAGTGGTGTTGGTGTTGGTGATGTAATTATTGGAGTTGAGGTTGGTCTTTTTTTTGTTCCTGGTCTTGGTGTTGTTCTTTTTCTTGGTCTTGAGGATGGAGTTGATTTTGATTTTGGTACTCTTTTTGATGATGGGGTTGGTGGTAATCTTGTTCTTGCTCTTGCTCCAGATTTTGGTTTTGGTATTGTTGGTTGTGTATTTTTTGATGGTGTAGTTGGAGTTGGAGTTGGTTTTGGCCCTTGGAGATGGAGTTGGTAATGGATTTGGTTTTTG
>NW_003519437.1:0-81536 GCF_000190715.1 Dictyostelium purpureum | reverse complement strand
AAACTTATAAGCCCAAAAATTTTTCTTATCCACCCTGTTTTTGGACCGAATTTTTATTTGTTATTGTATTATCAGAATTTAGTGAACAAGCAGGCCCTATAGCTCTTAATTTAATACCAGAACAATTTCACTTTGGGATGTTGGATTTCGATTTATCAAAGTATGTTGTTAAAGTAATGTCTGTAGATTTCCAAAATAAAACAAATGACTTGAAAACCCTATACAAAAGATTCACAAATGTTTTTTACATTGCCATCTACTCATAGAAGCGAAATCTATGCCTATGTAAGTAAAACAATTGATAATAATAATATTAATATTTGTATTGAAAATAAATATTAACTCTATTCATTAATTATTTAGGTACATCATTTCTCATTATTTGATATTAATGCCAGAGGCTATGTTAGACCATGTGTATTAAGTTATATTACAAAAAATCCACACAAAATTATTAAGTATTTTGAAAAGTTTATTTCTCAATTTAATCATTTAACATCGATTTTAAAAGCAAAGAACCATGTACTATTTGAAAAAGAATATAGGCAAAAACAAAAAGATTTAGAATTTACTTATCAACACTATCAAAAGGAAAGAGAACAGGAACAAAAAGATAATAATAACGATAATAAAGAAAATAACAGCAATAACGATAATAACAATCAACCACCATTGTCATCAACAACCCCAATCGATCAAAATACACCAGGTGATGATATTTATGAAGAATTTGATATTTTAACAGCAATTCAAGATGCATTACAAGAGTTAACCTCAATTGAAACTTTATTTGATCAAGAAAGAAAGATTCAATCATCCTCAAATTATAGGGAAAAGTTTTTATCAACACCACCCCATATGGAGTCATCTTTAGGAACAATATTTTTTTCAGATAATATTATAATAGATTCAGAGCCAAAGATTGTAGATACAATTAACAAAACTGTTCATTTGGATAAGCCACTTAGACATATCAGTGAACTATGCCCAGAAGTTTTTGACAAATTCCTCCATAAATTAGAACAATCATACAAATATTTTTCAAGATCACCACTTCAAATGGAATTTGATATTTTAGATCCACAAGTTTTAAGTAAGTTTAATTTATTAATTTTATTATTTTTTTAAAGCTCTAATAAATTTTTTGTATTTTTTAGATCCCAGAGCATCATTACTATCAATTGGTCAAACATCAATTTTAAATTTTTCTTTTGAATCTGAAAAGAAAAGTAATTATTTTAGATCACAATTAAGAGATATACATAAGGCCAAATCACATAATAAGAGTATTAATAAAACATCGTCACAACACAACTCGTTAAGCTCATATTCATCAGATCCAAGTTCATATTTATCTGTCTATTCTTCAAATTCATTGTAAGTATCAATTTACATAACTATTAATTAAATTAATAGAATATTAATTTATTTTTTTTAATTCAGAAACGATCAATTTGAAAGAAGCTTTTTTGAAAATAGTTTTAATCCATTCAATAGTAGAACAGTAGTAATTGATAGAATGTTTAATCCAGATAACAATAATAACAATAATAACAATAATAACAATAATAACAATAATAACAATAATAACAATAATAACAATAATAACAACAATAATAATTTAAATATGAACTTGAATATTAGCAATCTTTTAGTTAATAGCAATACAAATAATAATGATAATAGTGAAACCCTATTAATTGGTACAAGTACCAATAGTCTATTACCAATTGAAAATGTAGAAACACTTCACCATATGTTGAATAATAATAATAATAATATGAATAATATGAATAATAGGAATAATAGTAATAGTAATAGCAATAATAATAGTAATTATAGTAACCAAGGAAGAAACAATAATATTAAAAATAGCTTTGGTAATTTAAATCCACCACCTGGATTATTAAGTGATGACAATAACGGTACAATTAGATTCGAATCATTTTCAGATTATCTTTGGGGCAATAATAAAGATTTAATTTATGGAAGGGGTTTATTAAAAATATTAAACAAATATACTTGGTTAAGACATGCTGTCTATTCTTTATTAAAAGGAAGACCGTTGGTTATTTTGGGTTCTCAAGATAAGGAACAGTAAGTTATATATTTTTAAACTATTACAAAATATAGTTATACAGCTATTCTAATACCAATTTTTTATTATAGATTAATTATTTCGATGACATATGCATTAAGTATTTTTGTTGTAGGTCAACAAATGAATGGAAAAGAAGCTTTTGACCCATGGAAAACATCACCACTTTCTCTTTCAAATCTCTCATCATTAAAACTTATTGGTATGCCCAAGGTATTATCCAAATCACCTTTAATTCCAATTAATGTAGTAAATTATATATCAAGAATCGATTTAGACACCGAAGAGTATCATGGCATTCTTTATAGTTCTCAACCAGGTATAGTTGATGATATTTTAGGTCAAAAGAAGAATTGGTTTACAGAGAATATATACACTGCCCATATTCAAGATCAATTATATGAATTGGTACTAAAGAGTTTTTATTATTATCATTTATGTTGTCTACAAATTACCTCTCCAGCCATGTCACCCCAACACCCATCATCTCCCTCATTATTTAATAGTAAAAATAATAATGATAAAAATAGTGAAAAAACTAATGGTAATAATAGCATAAATTCAAACAACTCTAATTCACCAAGATCTACTTTAAATTCAAATAATGTTATTAAAACCAAAAACAATACAAACTCATTACTCTCACTTTCAGAATCTTTACTACCATCATTACCAAATGAAGCTAATAATAACAATAACAATAATAATAACAATAATAATAATAACAATAACAATAATAATAATAATAACAATAATAATAATAATAATAATAATAATAATAATAATAATAATACTAACAATAACAACACTAATAACAACAATCCTAATATTAAACAATCACCACAACGACACTTTTCAAGATCAGGTAATTTACAAAAAAAATCACCAACCACTTTAAAAGCTCAAAGATCAATGTCAGAGTCACACATAAAATATAATTTACCACATTTCAATATTAACAATAATCAACCATCAATACGTAATGTCACCTCCAACTCTGCAAACACAACACCGCTAATGTTTAATAATAAAACATCCAATCCATCATCACCATCTTCTTCACCATATCATACCCTTGACAAACCAATGTTAGTTACAGTTGCACCCGACTGATCCAAAATCATTATTCAAAAGATGGGATATTAATAATACACATGACCAATCTATAATAGAATATTTGACAGAAATTGTAAAAGATCAACAATATTATGAAGCATACAACACAAATGAAATTCAGATTGCACCAATTATTAAATTAGATTATACTCCGATGAGTACTGTAAAAAATAAAAAATAAAAAAAAATAAATAAAAAAAATAAAAAAATAAATAAAATAAAAACAAATTTATAAATAACAAATAAACCTTTTCTTTGTTTTTATATGTAAAATAAATATATTTATTATGTGTAGTGTGGTGTAATTTTAGATTTTAAATTGTGTGGAAAAATTAAATATTAAAGAAATAACTTTATTATTAACATGTTTTTATTTTTTAGATGTTTTGGTAAATCTTTAAATATTTTTTTTTTTAAATTAAAAGAAAATTTCCTTTTAATTAAAGATTTTCTTTATTGTCTAAATATCTGTATTAGTAATAAATAATTTTAAAAATTATTTTTTTATTTTATTTTACAATTTTTATTTATCATGAGAAGAATATTTTAAATATAAAATATGATTTTTCTTCCTACATTAACTATATTTTTTATAAACTGTTAAAAATGAATATACTTTTTGTATTGATATTATGTATTATTTTATATTCAATATTTGATTTGGTAAATATAAATTAAATTATTTAAAACTATTTTTGTTTATTAATTTTTTTTTTTATACAGATCAAAAAAAATAAAAAATTTTCAAAGAATGATCCTCCTGGATTTAAAGTTTCTTTACCAATAATGGGTGATTTGCTTCAAATTGGTGACCGTCCTCATAGAACATTTAAGGAATTAGAAGAAAAGTTTAATAAAGGTATATTTAAACTATGGATGGGTGATATCTATACTGTTGTAGTAACTGATGTTGATATGATAAATGAAGTATTGGTTAAGAAAGGAAATATCTTTGTAAATAGACCAAGTGTAAACTCATTTAAGTATGTATTTTGCTATAATTAATATTAAAAATAATGTATTTGTTAATCAAAAATATTTTTTAGTCAGTGGTCATATAATGGTCGTGGGTTAGTAATGGCTAATGATAATGAATGGAGAAGAATTAGAAACTTGGTTGCTGGTGCTTTTTCGAAAACTAAAGTTTCAAGAATTAGTGGATTAATTGAAGATCAAACTAGACACTTGATAAATAGCCTAAATGAACACAATGAAAAAAATATACCTGTAAGTAAAATAACTATTATTTTTTTATTTTTTATTTTAATTAATAAAATAATTTTATTTTCTAAAGTTTTATCCAAAAGCTTTACTCAGTAAATTCACCCTAAATGTTATTGGAAGATTATTTTTTTCAAAAGATGTTTGCACTGATGAAGATATCGCTGCTGTAGAAAACCAAACCAAAAGATTAATTGTTCCAATTTTAAAAGTATTTAAAACATTGGGTATAGGTCATTTAGATGATTTTATAAGTATTATATATCCATTTTTATTCCTTAAAAGAAAAAATTTACAAGTATCAATAGATGAAATATATGACTTTATGAAAGAAATTTATTTTGATCACTTAAAGAACATAGATTATGAAAATCCAAAAGATTTAATGGATATTTTAATTATTGATACTGATGGAAAAGATGAAAAACTTGTTGTACATACAGCCATGGACTTTTTATTAGGAGGAAGTCACACATCTGAAAGCACAATGCAATACTTTTTATTAAAAATAGTAGAGCAGCCACACATCCAAAAGAAAGTTTATGAAGAAATGATATCAGTTGCTGGTGAAGATTGTAAATTTATTACCTTGGATCATTGTAAAAAACTAACCTATCTTAATGCCTGTATTAAAGAAGTTCTTAGAATGATGCCAATCACACCACTTTCAGTTCCAAGAGTTAACAATGAGGATACAGAGATTGGTGGATATTTTGTTCCAAAAGGGGTATGTATATTTAAATTTAAAAGGATGTTTTAAATCTTTTTAACCAATTAAATATTTATTTAATATAGACTCAAATAATTCCAAATTTATATGGTTTAAGTAATTTAGCTAAATATGTAGAGAATCCTGAAAAATATATACCAGAAAGATGGTTGGAACCAAACAATAATAATAACACCAATATAAGCCCATCCACTGATAAATATTTTAATAATTTAATGAAAGTATCAGTACCATTTAGTGCAGGTATTAGAGGTTGTCCAGCATATTTCCTCGCAATTGATGAGATTATGAGTTCGTGCTCCAACATGGTCTTAAACTATACATTTGAGTCATTTGATGGGAAAACAATTGACCAAACTGAGGTATTTGGTTTAACAGTATATCCAAAGCCCTATCATTTAAAAATAAACAAAAGAAACTAAAAAAGATATTTTATAAAAATAAAAATAAATATAATAAACTTTATTTACAATCAATTAATTTAATTGATTGACTGTTACTCTATTTTAGTTTATACTTGTTTGTTTGTTTATTTAATTATTTATTTTTTTATTTATTTATTTATTTATTTATTTATTTGATTTTTTTTCTGTCTTTGTTTCTTAATGAGTTACCACTAAAAAGATATAAACTGAAAAGTAAGCACAAAGAAAATAAATCCAATGTCATTTTTGAACTTGATAACCAAACCAATACTAAAAGTGATACTATATTTGGGTGTCTTGAAATTGTATAGAAATCAAAATTTCTTTGGGGTGATAATTCGTACTCTTTATTTTTAAAACAATCGCAATATACCTGTAATGATAATAAAATATTAGTTTTTGAATAATTTAAATTCTAATATAATGATCTAAAAATACCTGTGCTATACCCAAAAGTTCGAAAACATCAAATAAAAAAAATTCTATAATTATAACCAAAATAAAAAATTTTTTGATTGGTAAAATAATGTAATTATATTCTGATATATTCCAAATTAAAAAATCTATATGTCTCCAATTCTCTATCATCGCCTAAACAACGAAAAAATAAATAATTTTAATTAATAAACTCTGTAATTCTTTAAAATAATTAGTATTAAAGTTAATACCTACCTCGATAACTATAGAGGTAATTAAATTATATATTGATCTCTCTAATGGAGCAAAACTTGAAGATCTAATAAATGATTTATAGAATTTGCATGCCATTAAACTGTGTTGCAAAATAAATATTGAAACTAAAATACTATTTATGGCTAAATCTTCAAACATTTTGGTGGTTGGTACACCAGTGTGTATATTTAAACTATTATTTTTAAAAACATTATTTATTGTAATCAATTTGACCAAATGAACAACTGAAAGTGATGTTATTAATGCAGATAAGAGGGATATTATTATTTTCAATAGCTTAAATATAAATGAAAAGAGTTTATTAAAAATTGTTACATTATTATTATTAGTATTTTTTGCTATATATGTATCATTATTATTATTTCTGTTAAAAGTTTTCATTTATTAATTTATAAGTAGTTTATTACTGTTTAAAATTGAAATCATAAACCTGTTGTTTTATTAATAAATAAAAATAAACTAATTTAATGGTAAATCCCGCCACCTATTTTTTTTTTAATGTTTTAAAAAAAAAATTTTGAAAATTTTTAAATTATTTTTTTATTTTAATTTCTTTTAATAAAACCATTATTATTTGAAAAATATTTTTTTTTAATTTTTTTTCTATTTGTTAAATTAATCATAATAATTATAAAAACAAGTACCTTATCTGTAAATTATTTTTAATTTAAAAAAAAAAAAAAAAAATTACAAAAACCATTTTAAATATAAGTGCCAAACCCAATACCCTAATTTAATCAATAGATAAATGGAAATACAGAATATTCATTCAACGAGACCATTTTTTTAAATTACTTCCCAAACCCTTTATTGGGTATCATCAAAAAGACCAATTCAATAACTCATCTTCATAAAAAATGAAAGTTTTAAATTTTTTTAAATACTTTTTTACTAATTATGGTTATGATAATAACTATTAATCTTTGGTTTTTAAAAACAGATATGAAGAAAAGTATGAAATATTATAAGGACCAATGGAATTCATCCATTCTCCCATTTTCTTGTAATTATGACTTATTAAAAAATTACTAATATACAGATAAATAATAGTTTTGTCAAATTTTGTTATATCTAAAATAAAAAGGGGAATATTTTAATTTTTTTGTTTAAAGTAAAATAACTATTTTTTTTTTTTTTTTTTTATTTGGTTTTTGAATAAAAATATTATATAAAACTAATTATTTTTTATTGAAATGTCATATGAAATTTGTTATGAAACCAACCCATTGTAATTGAAAATCTTTGAATTAATTTAATATCTGAATGATTCTTTAAATGGTCCGAGGTTGATTTGATCCATATCGATAATGACTCTAAAATATGACACTCTAAATATTTATCGATATCTTCTTTTGATGTTAATATTATATCTAAAACTTGGCAAATATTGTATTCGATTACTGATGGTGGCCAATAGTTTTCTAACCAATAAATTAATTGTTGTTGAATAGTTGATGCTGGATTATATAGTATACAATTATTATTTATATTATTTATTATATTTGCAATATTGTTATTATTATTACAATTATTTATTAAACTATTATTATTCATATTATTATTATTATTACTATTATTTATATTATTATTATTATTATTATTATTATTATTATTATTATTATTATTATTATTATTATTATTATTATTATTATTTACATGGGCGTAATAATTCTCAAGGAAACCTCTTAAATTTAATTCGAGTAAGGTTTTAGTTATATCACCATCACCCAACATGCAATCTCTGAGTATATCTACCATTATCTTTGGTTCACTTAAAGAGAATAAATAACTTTTTCTCATATGTTCAGATAGTTCTGGGTGTTTATTTACAAGTTGCATAATTTGTTCGTCTGTTGAACCTAAAAGGTCATGGTTTCTGCTATCGATGAGAATAAGCTCTGAGTGGGAACCAACTTTATTGATTACAATGGTCATCCAATGAACAGCTTGGCCTATCATAAATACATGGGTGTAGTTATTATTTTTCTTGAACAATTGCGATATTCTTTCCATTTCTCCTATTTCTTCAATTGGTAATCTGTTGTTCTTTAATGACTGAATTGCCCAATCTGGAAGCACTGTAATGGGATAGTGTTGTTCGCTTATCATATTTTTACTTTCAAATAAATAATCTATATATGTTCTTTCCAATACACCTTTTAATATATACTTTTCGCTCCATGGATATAACTTTCTTTTCTTGGTTTTTGCATTCTCTAAAAATAATTTGATAGTTTTCCCCAGTATAAATACCAAAAATAATGGTTCTATTTTTCTAATTTGGGTAAAAAGGAGAGGTTGGGCCTCTTCAAACTCCTTCTCAAAGACAACTATTCAATGGTTACCAACGAATTATATAAACTATAATAACCGCAACTATCATTCTTTCTTTGTTTTAAAACTTTTAATTGCCAAATATAAATTTCATTATTATTACTATCTATATTGTTATTATTATTATTATTATTATTATTATTATTATTATTATTATTATTTTTGATTATATTTTTATAAATTATTTTATCATTATTTATATTTTCGTTATTTATATTTAATAAATCTTTTACTATTATTCTATTTGAGTGGTATTGTATTGATTTTTGGTTATTTTCTTCCTCTCTTTTGGATGAATGTGAGAAAAAATGATTTCTTTCTTTAAATTTTGGAATGGTATCAACGATACTATTTATAATATCAAGTACAATCGACCTTGGTACATAGGATGGAGAAGAAAAATCTGATATTTTATTTTGTTGTTTTTCGAATTCCATCTTTATTTCAAACAGAAATACAGTTGAACAGAATTGTTTTTTTTTTTTTTTTTTTTTCTTCTGGGGAGATATTTGAGAATGAAAAAAAAGTTGTTTTTACGAAAAAAAAAAAAAATTTTATAAAAAAAAAAGCCGTAAATTTTATTTTTTTATGATTTTGAGTTTTCTTTTTTTAATTGCATTAAAAAAAAAGAGATATTATTTATATATATTCATTTGTTTTTAAAAACTTTAATAAAAAATTAAAAAAAAAAAAATTTTAATTTAAATTTAAAAAACAATTTAAAAAAAATTAAAAAAATTAAAAAATTAATTTTTTTTTTTTGACTGTGTGCTCTGTCAATAAGTAAATTAAAATATTCAAATAAATAAGAAAAAAGAAAGAATATGTTTGAAAGAATCAAAAAAAATATCTTCCTTTTACAAAAAATATAAAAATAAATATATTTTTATAATTTAATCAAATAAATAAAATATACATGAATATTTAAAAAATTAAAAATAAAAAAAAAAAATTGTATGGTAATATTTTTTTATTTTTTTTTTTTTAATTTTGATATTAAACAAATAATATTGAAAGGTTAAACTTTTTTTTTTTTAATAAACTATTTTTAAAACGGGTCGAATCAAATAAAAGAGATAATAAAGTAAAAATTTGGCAATCATAGTTAAAATTAGAATAAAACATTTAATCAATCTTATCGTTTTTTGATCTAAAATTTATTAATTAAATCTATTATAATTCTTTTAAATATCGATTATGTGTTTTAATTCTAAAAAAATTGAAATTCAATTTAAATTTAAAATAATAACATTTTTTCAATTGTTTTATGATAATAGGGTTTTTCATGAATTTTAATGGATTTTGAATAGAACGTCGTTTATTAACCAAAAAAAGTTAAAATTAAATTAAAAAAAAAAAAAAAAGGGATTTCATCTTATTAAACATTATATCAAAAATTAATATGAAACTATTATTTTTAGCTTTTACTTGACCTATAAATAATAAAGCAAACACAAAGTGTTTATTATAATAATTATTTATATTTATTTTATCGTAACAGGTAAAAAAAAAACTCCATATTATTTTGACTTTATAATAATTAAAGTTTTTAATATGCTTTTCTAAAAGTAAATAAAATTATAATAAAATGTATAATTTTGGATAGTGTGTTTATGATGTTGAAATTTAATGACATATTTTTTAAATGTTTTTAAATTACTTAATTAATATATGGGTTTTTGTGTAGCACAAGTAAATGTTAACACAGATTCTTTTGGGGGTGAGTATAATTGTGTTGTAGTTTTTAAAACGAATTTTTTGTTGTTTTGTTTTGATTTAGAAATTAATAAATCTATTAAAATAACAAAGGTTTTTTTTATTATAAAAAAAAAAAAACCACCTTTATTTTACAAATAAATATAAAATTTTGTTATAAAAAAAAGAATGCGGGTGGTAGTTTATAAAAACATATATATAAAAAAAAAGGATAAACTTTTTTTAAAACCCAAACTTTATATGAAAACTCACTATTCAAATTATTTTTTATAAAAAAGCTGAATTTTTGTGATCAATTTTTTTAACAAAATGTGCACAAATTAGGAATGTGTGATTCATATGGGATTACCACCCTACAGTACCATAGCTATTTTTAATATCAATTTTGGTATCTTCATTTGGAGATTATTGATTCCTCTAATTTTAGACTAAAAGGAGGTTAGTCCCCACACAAGTGGGGTTTTTTTTTTATTGAAAAATTTTTATATTTTATATTTTTTTGAAAATTTTTTTTTTTCAAAAATTTGGGTGTTTTTAATAATTGAATATTGAACGAGAAAAATCCTTCAAACAACAATTACCTCAAAAATTTTACAAAAATAGAAATAAACCTACAAAAAAATATAATTAAAACTTTAATTAAACAATAATTTATTATAATACCAACTATTATATAGAGGCATATTGTTTTTTTTTTTTTTTCAATAAAAAAAAAAAACCACTTTATAGATAAACAATAGTTTTGGGTTTTTAAGCTACTGTGTGTTTTATGGGGGATGTATTTTTAGTTTTTATTATTTTTTTTTTTTGAAAAGATGAATTTAACAACAATATTGTGTGGTAATAGGTGTTATTTTAGGCTTGTGTGGAAATAATACAGGGAATATAGATGATAAATAAAACTTTGATTTAAATATAAGTATGAAAAAGTTTTTTTGAATCACCTATGTTATCTCAAATTCCCTAAATGAACTTGATTATATAAATTTAAAAAAAGAAAATACCAACCCCATTATTAAAATGTGTCACAAAGATCGATTTTTTTTTTTTTCAATATGTATTTATTTTAAAAAAAAAAAATTTTTAATATAACAAAAAAAAAAACCCACACACTCATGCACATTGTATTATTTATAACCCACCAACTTAAAAGTGATGATGTTGTTTAGTAAATTTTTTTAAAATTATAAGAGTTTTGTTTTTGTTGTTGATAAAAAATATGTATTTATTTATATATTAAATTAAAAAAAGAGGGTCATTGTATAATATAAAGTTTAAAATACACAAATGGATGAAACTCTTAATTTGGGAAGTCTGTTTTTTTTTTTTTATTCAATTTTAAAAAGTTTTTTTTTTTTTTTTATAAATAGATCAGAAAAAAAAATACAAATGACCTCATTCTTTTAAATAATAAATTTAATAAATAACCAAAAAAAAAAAAAAAAATTATAATTCAAACTCAACACTGTATTTGTTTAATAATAGTAATAATAGTAATAATATTTTTATTATTTATTTAAATCATTCATTTTATATATATTTAATATTTATTTTAAATTGTATTTATATAATTGTATTTTTATAATTAATTAATTAGTAAAATGTCAAATATGAATTTAAATTTTAAAGTTCCAACCTGGGATTTTATCATCACCGATCCATCAATACCAAAGAATAGTACCCCAAGAAACTCATCACCTAAGGTTTCTAGTCCAAAGGTTTCTAGTCCAAAAACATCAAGTCCAAAAACTGCAAGTCCAAAGTTGGCTCATATCCCAAGAGCTTCTCAAATGGATCAAATAAGTTTATCAAATGAAGGACCTTCAACAGAGAGCGGCAGACAATCACCAAGTGTAAAAAAGACAAAATCACTAGTTGTACCAGGTAGTGGCTCCAGTAGTCCAACTTTAAAATTCTCTTATTACCAAGTCCCACAAGCTACCAATAAACCACAATCACCTAAAATAAATGGTAATAAAAATTCGCCACAATCATCCCCTGTTCTATCATCAAATAGTCCAAATATTGTTTCCGAAAACAATACCAGTTCCAATAATATTAAATTAGAATTAGAACAAAGACTCTTAAAAAGACAATATCAAAAAATGATAGAAAAGCAAAATTTAGAAAGGGATAAGGCCAATGAAAGAGAAAAGCTTGTAATTCAACAACAACAAATTGAACAACAAAAATACCAAATTGAAATGCAACAACAACAAATCTTACAATTAACACAAATGCATCAAAAACAATTCTTCCAACAATCACATTTATATAACCATAACAATAATATTGTATTTAATAACAATAATAATATTAATAATAACAATAACTGCAATAACGCCTCCAATATAATACTTAACAATCAAAACAACGGTTTTATTAATCACTACAATATTAAAAATACTGCCAAAGTACAATCCCCTGAACAATCACCAAGTGTCTCCTCACCATCTTTACCATCATCACCATCATCACCAACCCATTGTGGATCTATGGACTCATCCTCCTCGTCACCATCAATGATTTCATTACCACCATTAGGTTATAAAAAGGCAACAAGTTTCCCAAGCTGTGACCTTTTGTTTAAACCATCATCCCCATCCTTACAAAATGTTCCATCTGTTGAAAACTCTGCAAACTTTATCCATTTGCCCCCAATCAGAGATGAAATTTTTTAAATTAAATCTATTTATTAAATCTATTTATTTATTTATTTATTTATTTATTATCAAAAATTGTAAAATAATTATTTTAATATAACTAATAATCATATACTCATAAAACTATATAGACATATAATCATAAAACCTTAATTTTTTTAATAAAATATAAAATAACTATATAAGTTGTTTTTTAAATATTAAAACTTCTTTTTTTTTTTTATTTAACATTGGTTTTTTTATTTTGTATTTAAATTAAAACTTGTTTTTATTTTTTTATTATTATGATTTGTTTGATTTGATAAAAGAATGAATTTTAAATAGTATGTTTAGAAAACATATCCAAAGGTTGATGTTTGTGGTGGGTTATGAATTGATTTCTTTTCTACCAAAACTCTTCTGGATGCCTTCATTTTATCACCAAACTTTTCAAGACCATCTTTTCTTAATTCATCTGAATACTTTTGGATATAAGTTGGAATTGAATTAGCTGATGTAGCCCAGTATTGAATAACAAATGAAATTGGACGACCTTTGGTGCATGTAGTTGGGTCTAGGAGTCCTGTATTTACTTCAAAAATATTTGATTTGCTGAATAAATTACCTTTTTCCAAATTTACAATGTCTATAATGAATATTTTTTATAAGTATCATTGATCATTTTTTTTTATTTTTTTTTTTTTTATTTTAATTTTTACTTACGATTAACATGATCAACGATCCATGTTTTCCATGCATCAAGAATTGTAACATCTACATCAACAGTAACTTCATAGATATATTGCTCTGTCATTTTTTTTTTTTATTTATCTTTTGATAATTATAAGTATATTAATATAAAAGGGGTATAATACAATAAAAAAAAAAGAAAAAAATTTTATTAATAAAAAAAAAAAAAAAAAAATTAATTTAAAATTAATATTTAATAAAAAAAATAAAAAAAAAAATGGGGGTTTTTGATTTAAAAATTAATTGTAAATTTCATTTCAAATAAATATTAAAGAAAAAACAACTATGGTTGACAAAAAGAATTAAAAAGTAAGTAATATCTTGATTGGATTATAATCATTTAAAGTTAAATTAAAATTTGTATAAAAAAAGTATATTTTTAAATTATTAAAATAAAATTAAAAATAAAATTAAAAAATAAAAAAATTAAAATAATAAAAAAAAAATAAAAATAAAAAAAAATTTTTAAAAATTTTAAAAAATTTTTTTTTTTCGTTTTTTTATAAAAAAAAAAAGCTTCGTTTTGATTAATTTTTTTTACTCGTATCTGTAGAGAAATATACATTCAAAAAAATCAGAATTACCAAATAATTGTATATATATAATAACAAAAAAATAAATAAATAACATATATTATAAAAGAAAAAATGACAGATAAAGAAGAAAATGTTATCTCAGAAGAATCATTAAATACAGAAACTAAAAAAGTTACAAATAAAAGATCCAGAGATGAAGAAATGGACGAAGTTGAAGAAGATGGTGGTAATGTTAAAAAGACATCATTCCCACAAATTACTATAGAGGATACTGTAAATTATTTCTTTTTAAAAATATAAAATTAGCTAAAAAATAAATATTAACAATTTCATTTAAAATTTATAATATAATATTCAAATAATATCAAAAAAAACCTCACAATTTCGATTATAATCTACAATATTATTATTACATAAACTCAAATTAATAAAAATTAGGCCGATGAACAAATTAGAAAGGTCACTATACCATTTAACAGAATTGCACCATTAAAAGCCAACTGGCAACAAATTTACGAACCAATCGTTACACATCTTAAATTACAAATTAGAATGAACACAAAAACAAGAAAAGTAGAAATTAAAACATCAAAATCAACTAAAGAAACCTCATCACTTCAAAAAGCTGCTGATTTTGTTCACGCATTTTCACTTGGTTTCGATGTTAATGTAAATATTTAATACCATTATTATTATTATTATTATTATTATTATTATTATTATTATTATTATTATTATAATTATCAAATCATATGGAATATAGATATTGATACTTTTATTATTTTAGGATGCTGTTGCAATTTTAAGATTAGACGATTTATATATAGATTCATTTGACGTTGAAGATGTCAAAATTTTAAAGGGTGATAATTTATCTCGTGCTATTGGTCGTGTTGCTGGTAAAGATGGTAAAACCAAATTCACAATCGAAAATGTTACAAAAACTAGAATTGTTTTAGCTGATAAGTAAGTTTTATTGTTTAGCATTGGTTTGGCAGTTAATGAAAATATTAATTTATTTATTACTATTATTTTAGACGTATTCATATTTTAGGTTCATATTCAAATATCAGAGTTGCTAAAGATGCAATTTGTGATTTAATTATTGGTTCACCACCAGGTAAAGTTTATGCCAAGTTAAGAACTGTTGCTAGTCGTATTAGCGAAAGATTCTAGGGTTTTTAAAAGAAATATACTCAATAATCGATTATAGGGCTTTTAACAAATAACAAAAAAACACAAAAAAAAAAATCCAAAAAAAAACAAATAAAAAAAATATATAAAAAAAAAATTTCCAAAAAAAAAAAAACCATGCATTATTATATATAATACTTTAATTATTAATTGTTGTTTATAAATTATTATTAGATTTATTTTTATTTAATTTTTATTATAATTTTATTTTTAAATTATTAACCAGTATTTTTCATACCAGATGAAATACCATTAAAAGTGATGATTAGTGTATCAACTAATAATGGATCTTGGGAATCGACATGAGAAGATCTTAAACGTCTAAGGGTTTCTGCTTGGATATAGTTACATACATCCATGTAGGAACGACGAATAGATACAAAGTGTTGAAGAATTTGATTATCTTCTTGAAGAGTTTTATGTTTAGTGAGACCAAGAACAGCATCAATAGTAATTTGAAGTTCTTTAACCAACTCTTCACCCAATGATTGGTTTTCAAAGGGTACCAATAGTTCGTTGTATCTTTGGGCAATTTGTGGATCAGTCTTCATGAGAACCATTTCAACTAAATCTATAAGGGTTCTAAAGAATGGCCATTCATTGTACATCGTTCTTAAATTATCTTCCCAGTTTTTAGATTTGGCTTCTTTGATGGCTTCTTCGATACCTAACCAAACTGGAAGGATTAATCTATTCTGTGTAAAAGAGAAGATATATGGAATAGCTCTAATTGAGTCAACTGAGAATTGGGCTGCACGTTTAGATGGACGGGAGCCAATATTTAAATGGATCATTTCTGGTTGAACTGTTGATGTACGGAAATATTTAATAAAGTTTGGATTTTCTTTAGTAATTGATCTATACTTTTTGCATGATGCCATGGAAAGGTGTTCCATTATCTCTCTCCATTTATCGGTTGGTGGTGGAGGTGGAGTTAATGTTTGTTTAAGAACAGCAGTTGTATAAAGTTCGATAGTACGTAATGCAACACCCAATTGTCCATAATGAGAGTTGATAGTTTCGCCTTGTTCAGTAATTCTAATGGTGCCTCTAAGTGAACCACCAGGTTGGGACATAATACCTTCGTGAGCTGAACCACCACCACGACCAATACTACCACCACGACCATGGAAAAGAGTTAATTTGACATTAAATTTATCACATAAATTTGCTAAAATTTCTTGAGCTTTGTATAACTCCCATGCAGATGTTAAACGACCTGCATCTTTAGCGCTATCACTATAACCCAACATAATTTCTTGTTCTCCACTGATTGCTTTGATATACCATGGTAATTTGAAAAGGGCCTCCATTGTTTTGGGTGCATTGTCAAGATCGGTAGCAGTTTCAAATAATGGAACAACTCTTTGTGGGTGTTTGTTACCTGCTTCTTTTTGTAAAAGATGAACGGCAAGAATATCGGATGGGGATTGGCACATTGAAATAACATAGGCCCCTAATGATTCATCTGAAAGATTAGCTGCCATTTTAAATGTTGATAGCACCTCTTTAACTTCAGGTGAGCATGGTAAATCATCTGGAATCAATGGTCTCTTGTTTTCCAATTCTAAAATTAAAAAGTCTTGTTTCTTCTTTTCATCCCATTCTCTATAGCTACCCAATCCAAGATATTGAGTAATACAGTCAATTACATCGGTGTGTCTACTTGATTCTTGACGAATATCCATCTTTGAAAGTGTTAAGCCAAAGCAACTTAAACGTCTAATATTATCTAAAAGACGACCATTGGCCACTGATTCGGCACCAACTTCAACTAAAGAATCGTAACAAATTTGAAGTGGTTCTAAAACCTCGGATGCATATTCATAGGTATCTCCTGGGGCATAGTTGACTGGTAGACCAGCAATAAGGTCCTCATATTTTCTTTTGGTCAATAACATTTTATCTCTAATCTCTGCTAAAACAATACGATAACATTCTCTGCTTGGAATACCTTCTTTAAATTCTTTATAAAGAGTTGTTAAATACCTTAGTTTGTTGCCTTGTCTTCTTTCCATTGATTGCTTGGAGTATTCTTCTAATTTCTTGTTCTTTTTGATCATTGATAATTCGAATAAGAGAGCATCAATTTCTTTATAGTAAAGAGTGGAGGCGATCCAACGAGAGAAATATGAAATGCTTTTAGTGGTTTCAGCATTTACATTTGGATTACCATCTCTATCACCACCCATCCAACTTGCGATTTTAACATTTACAAAAGCGGGTGGTAAATTCTTTTTTAAATATTTTTCACAACAACGGTCTAAAATCTTTATGAATTTTGGTATAGCTTGCCATAAAGTTTGTTCGATAACAGAAAAACCACCATGGGCTTCCATCTCAACAGTAACTTTGCTTCTTCTAATTTCATCGGTTAACCATGAGCCCCCAATTTCTCTTAATAATGATTTGTTTGCATCTTCTCTTTCAAAGCCTGTTAATGTTTTATTATCGATAAGAGCTAAAGCTTCACCAATTGCATTGTTTTTCGAAATCATAGTTCTTCTCATAATTTGAGTTGGGTGAGCAGTTAATACTAATTCGATATTTTGTTTTAAAATGGCATCTTTTTAATAAAAAAATTAGTAACTAATAATTATTTTTTTTTTTTTTATAAATTTATTTTATTATACCACATACCATAAACTTGATCAGGTGTTAAACCTTTTGAAAGTAGCTGTTCAAATACTTCTTCGCATGAATAGTTTAGTTGTTCACCATTTAAAAATGTATTACGAACTGAACGAATTAAATGATGTTGTTCTGCAACATTAATTAAATTTAAAAATTGGGAGAAAATTCTTGAAATCTTTAATGAATCTACATTTGAAAGCGATGATATTTTATGAGTATATTGGTCAATAAATTCTTTAGTTCTTTCACTGGGTGGGGTCTCTAATATTAACTCTGATGCTTTTTTAATAATTTCTTCGCCATCTTCTTCTAATTCTTTAATTGATTCCCATAAAATATTTCTTAATTTTTCTATATCTCTATCCAAATCATCTGGGACTGATAAAACGCCAAAATCATATGGATTTTCGTTTGGCATTGTATTAATTAAATTTGATTAAAAACAAATAAACAAATAAATAAATAAACAAACAAATAAATAAACAAATAAAATATAATTGTAGATATGTATAAATAAAAATGAATAAATAAACAAATAAATAAAAATAGATGTGTATTTATAGTGATAGAAATAAAAAGAAAAAAAAAACAATTAAAAAAAAAAATGATTTAAATATTTATCCAAAATAAAAAAAATTAAAAAATTACAATAAAATTAATTTTGTTTTTAAAAAAAAATTTACTTTTTTTTATTTTTTTTTATTTTATTTTTTTTATTGTTTTTTTTATATTAAATTTTAGGGATTCGTGGCGCTATGGAGGTAGATCTATGCTAAAACTAATTTTTTCGAACAGGTCATGGTTTTTAATTCAGATAATAGCAACCAAAAAGTAAATCATTTTTTTTTGGTAATAACGAAAAAGTTAGATCATTTCCTGCTTTTATTTTTAATATAAAAAGAATGTTGGAAATTAGTTTTTTTTATATTAAATTAATTGCACACTTAAAAAAGAAATTTTTTTTTTTTTTTTTTTTTTTTTATTTGTTATAATATAAACTAATTAAATATATTTCAATGAATATACTAACACATAAACATATAAACACACCACTTTCTAAAATTAAAAATATAATAATAAAATAATAAAAAAATATATTTTTTAAAAAATAAAAAAAAAATAAAAAAAGAAAAAAAATTTTTAAAAAAATTTTGTTGTTTTTTATTTTTTGTTTTCTCAATATATAAACTAAAATCACACTTTTGTATTTTTATTATTTATTTATTTATTTATAAGTTTTTTTAATTAAAAATATCTTTTTTATTTATTTGTTTCTCTTGTAATAATAAAATAAAAATAGTATATAGAAAAGCAATTAAAATAAACTTAATACATTCGTAGTTTATATATAGTTCAAAATAAAATATTTAATTAGCAATGTTATGCTTAAAAGACTATTGTATAAACTCAATTATTCAAATAATTAAAAATAACTATATCGATAGTAATAAAGAAAATGATAATAGAAACAATAGCATTAATAACAATATACTAAAAGAAATTGGGATTCAATATTTACCTTCAGATATATTAGAAAGTTTATTAAAAATATTGAAAAATATTGAAAGATGGAAATTAAACGATCAAATATTTCAAATTTTATTAGACTCCAACATAAACTATTTAGACCTCAGTAACGAAGATATGATAAATTTTAATAATTTTATTCAAAAAGAAAAAAATAATAATAGTTATAACAATATTTACTATAGCTTAATAGAATTAAACCTCTCATTTAATAATATAGAAGATTGTTTATTATTCCATTTTCTCAACAAGGTAAACAGCTTAAAATCTTTAAATCTATCATATTGCACATTATTAGAATTTACAAGTTTCGAACAAACAAATAATATATCAATAACATTAGAAACTTTAAACTTGAGAGGTTGCACAAATATAACTTCAAAAGGATTTAAGTAAATATACTTATTATTAAGGTTCTTAAAATAAATATCATACTTACACCCACATTTTTTAGGAATATATCAAAAAATTTAAAAAATTTAAAAAATTTAATTTTATCAAAAAACAATATTAGTGATAGGGATACCAAGTATTTCAAGCATTTAAAGGGTTTAACACTTTTGAAATTAAATCATTGCAATAATATATCATCCGAAGCAATTAAATATATTTCACAATTTAAATCATTAAAAATTTTACATCTATCACACTGTACATTACTTCAAGCACCCAACTCATTTAAACCATTAGTCGAAAATAACTCCAGCATAACAACATTAAATATATCATACTGTTTAGTTGATGACGAATCAATTGGTACAATAACATTAAATAATGAAAACAGCGATAAAGAAAATAATAATATAGATAATATAGATAATAATAATAGTTTAATAACAAATCAAAAAAATATTGATAGTACAAATGACCTAATAAAAATTCAATCCCTAACATCATTATCAATTAGATACAATAGAATCACACCTAAATTTTTAAAAGCACTTTCAAATCAAAAGGAATTATTAAGAAAATTTAAACATTTGGATTTAAGGCAATCAAACTTTATTGAAGTCGAGAATGCATTATGCCTATATCCATATATGTGCTCAAAAGATTCACAGCTATATATTAGTAATAATAATAGGTCAGGTAGAAGATCAAGATTCAATATAGATATTTGTGTAAATAATAGTAATAACAATAATGATTTAATAAATTTACAAGAATTACATAATCGCTATAATAATAAAACCATGGCAAGTGAAGATCAAATTCAGCTAAATAGGTCAAGTTTACGATTATCAATTTTAGAGCGCCAAAAACACTCACCATTAATATTATTAGGGGAAGATGAAAAATTTCAAGCCTCAATCGTAAAGAACGTACTCGAAAGGAAAAACTTTGATGTTAGAATTGCGACCAATGGGAAAACAGCTTTTGAAATGTATTGCGAAACTCCATTCTTTGAACTAGTAATCATGGATATTTATATGCCTGTTGTCAACGGTATTAACAGTGTTAGAATGATCCGTCAATTTGAAAAATCAAATAATCGAAAACGTACTCCAATCATTATTTGTAGTGGTAATGAATCAATTATTAAATCAGGAAATAACTCTTCAGATGACATTGGTGGAGATGCTTTCATAACCAAACCTTTTAGACCCAATTTAATAGATTTAATAATAAAAATGACTCAAAACACTTCAATTAAAACATAAATGTGCAATAACGACGAGGCAAGTTCATAACCAATTTAGATCAGGAGAGAACTTTTCACATTCAAAAATCAATAAAATAATAATAACAACCATTCAAATAATAACCCAAATAATTTTAAACTTACTAACAACCAATTACAATGCCAAAATAAAATTTTAAAATATATTTATTTATTATAAATATATCTCGATCGGGGGTAAACTCAATTTTGTAAAAACTTTTTTTTTTTTTTTTTTTTTTTTTTTTTTTTTTAAATTTAAAAATTTTTTTTAAAATTCTTTTTTCCAAAAAACAGTTTTTTTTTTTAAAAAAAATTTTTTTTTAAAAAAAAAAAACAAAATAAAAACCCAAATTGAAAATTCCGGGGACCAAAGGGTTTTCCCCGGGGGAACCTCCTCCCCCAAAAGTAAACCCCAATTTTAAAAATTTTTAAAAAAATTTTTTTTTTTTTTTTTGGGAATTTTTTTTTTTCCACACAAAACATAAATTTAAAAAAATTTTAATAAAAAACAAAAAAAAAAAAAAAAAATTAAAATTCAAATTTTTTTTTTTTTTTTTATAAAAAAAATATTGAAGGTAAGATTATTATTTTTTAATTTAAAAAACTGCAACACTATATATTATTACAATAATAAGGATAATAACAACATCAACAATAATAACAACAATAATATCAACAATAATATAAATAATAATAAAATAATAAAATATAAAATTATTTTTTTTAATTTTCAAAATTAATCTAAAAATAGAATATTAATCCAATTTTTTAAATCGAAATGTAAAATAGATTTTTTTTTCATCAATAATAGGAAACGAATAAAATATTTTGGTATAGTTTTATATCAAATAGTTTTTCAAGATGGCAGGTAGGGGAGAATCAGGAGGTGGGTCCATGAGACAAAGAATATCATTTAGACCAAGACCAATTGATATTTCTAAGCCAATGCCAATTATAAGAACAGCATTGGATGATGATGAAGCACAAGATTTTAGATTTTTACCAATTGTATCAACGGGTATGGACCAGGCAGAAGAATCAGAATTACATTTACAGGAAATTATTCAAGCATCAGTAAAGATGAAACATGATGAATTACCAGAAATTCCAATTCCAATTGTAAATATAGTGGATGGCTATGACACAGCGCCCAACCCTAGCCCATTTGGAATGGGACAAACTTATATATTATATCACGACAAAAATGATGAAGAGATGGATGAAATTACAGAATACGATTTAGATAGTGATGACGAAGAATTGGTTAATCAAATTAATAAGAATGCGATGAACTCAACCAACTATCCACCATCCAAAAAACCAATATTAACATTAGACCGTTTCGAAGAGATTATGGATCGATTTGAAAAGGAATTTTATTATTATGGGAAATGTGACCAAACCAGAGCTGAGGCCATTTGTAAAGGAATTAGACCTGCATTTGCTCAACAAATATATCAATATTGGCAGAATAAAAGAAAACAGCATTTAGTTAATAATACATTTTTACGTAGACTTTTAAAGCCACCAGACAGAGAAGATCCCTCACCATTTAAAGCTTTTCGTGCAAGAGAAATTGATACAAATAAATTAAAGAAGGCAAGAAAGAACGATGCTGCTTCATTACTAAAGATGACACAATTAAGAGAGGAAATAGAACGCACAAGAATTATATCGGAAATGGTAAAAAAGAGAGAGAAATTAAAAAAAGATTATTTATTGGTTGTTCAAGAATTATATGAAAAATTGGTTGACTTGGCTCAAATTAAGAAAGAGGAAGAAGATGATTTACCAATTGTTCCAATCACAGAGAAATCAAGTGTAAATCAAAACTCAAATACAGCTTCATCTGTGCATTCTTCATCATCACATAAAAAGAAAAAAGACAGGGATGAGCGTGCTATTGCAAGTAGTGGTACCACCAACAAAGAGGGCAACATTAATGAAACTTCAACAACCCTTCAAGCCATACTTCAATTACAAGAGAATCCAACTGGTCCTACCTTTATCAATAGAGATTCACAACCACTAATTTTAGCAAATGGTAAGGCTCGTCAAGAAGGCTATCGTCATTTCATTGTAAAACCAGGGGAATACCCAACAGCATCACTTGAAAAACAATATAGCGATCAAAAACAATCACAATTATCATCATCATCATCGTCGTCATCTTTAACTACACCAAATTTACCATTAACCACACCCACAACAACTACAGCAACAACAGCAGCTCCATCAGAAAAATCAACCAACTTATCAACCTCCACACCATCAACTTCAGATATTATTATGATTGAACAACCAATTGATGATGAAAAAGAAAGAGAAAAAAGAAAAAGAGATATCGATTACTTTAATTCAATTTCAGTTCCAACTTCAAATGATTATTATGAATCTGATGAATTTGATTCAGAGGATTCAACTACAGATAGCGAAACTGACGATGAAAGTGATATCGAATTTAATCAAAAAATTGCTAAAATTCCTCCAACCAAACCAAATCATTACAACTCAATGGGAAAACCAATTTATCCATCATTAAACCAAGGCTATATTTTTGTTAATCATAATTATCCACCAGTATTAGGTCGTGCTAGAATTGGTTTATATGGTAAAGCTTATATAGATTTTATACCAATAAATAATGAATCATCAAGTTATCGTCCAACTCTTAATGGTGGAAAAAATGGTGGTAAATTAAGACCATCAACAACACCTGAAAACTATCAATTAAATCAATCAAATTTAAGAAATAATAATAATAATAATAATAATAATAATAATAATAATAATAATAATAATGATAATAATGATAACAATGATAACAGTAATAGCAATAATAACAATACTAATAACAATAACAATAATAGCAATAATAATAATATTGATAATACAAATAGTAATAGTAATAATAAAAGCAATTATAATACCGATATTAATAATAATAATATGGATTCAAATAATAATTCATGTAATTTTTCTACCGACTCAAATCACCCATTACAGGATGATTCTAAAAATAATATAAATATAGATACAGATTTAAAAAATACAAAAGAAATAACAAATACAACTACAACAAGCGATAATCAAAACAATAATAAAAACGACTCCAATTTACCAATTGAAAACAATAAAAACTTGGATATAAACAATACAAATGAACCAGATGAACCAAATGAAACAAATGAAACAAATGACCCAAATGAAATAACAGGAATTAAAAGAAAGTTTCAAGAGACTTTAAATGGAAATAATTCATTTTTATCACCAAACAAAACAACAAAGTAATTATTATATATATAAAATCATAAATCAAAAAAAAAAAAAAAAAATTACTAATTAAGTTTTTATTATAGAATCACAGATTTTGAAGGGTTTCAAATCAAAAATAGGAATGATGACAATGAAAACGACAACAGTAATAATAGTTTAAATGCCACACCCAAATCATCAAAATCAATTAAAAAAATATCGAGCCCTCAAACCCAAGTTTCGTCTCCAAATACAATTGAACAATATTTCACTAAAAAATTGCCATCATCAATTGTTTAACAGTCTGATGGCAATTATATAATATATAAATTTCTTCTGTAAAATAAAATATTTATAAATATATTTATATATTATTGTATATATAAAAAAAAAAAATACCACCTCCTACTTTTTTTTTTTCATTTTTTTTATTTAAATTCTAATATCTTTTTTAGTTTTAAAAATTTTTTCCTCCGAAATTTAACCATTTTATTGTTTCTATCAAAATATTTTTTGCTTTTTGTTATCCTTCCCCATTCACAATTTGATATATTTAAAAAAAAAAAAATAAAAAAAAAAATAAAATAAAATTTTATAAATATCACAACTTCACATCATCATGATATTTTTTATAAAACATAATGGGCATCATTGTGGCGTGGAAAATATTTAAAATTTAAGTAAAAATAATTTAGAAAATGATGAATCAATGCCCTAATATTTTAAATTTAAAAAAAAAATTTTTTTTTTTTTTTTTTTTTTTTTTTTTTTTTTTTATTGGAAAATAAAGTTATAAAAGAGATAATACATTTATTTTTATTTCTTCTATAGGTTTTATTATTTTATAAATATCACATATCTTTATTTTTACAAAAATTAATATTTCTTTTTTTATCAATATAGTACATAAGGAATAACCTATTTTTTCAGTATTTAAATATTTATTTGGTTATATATTGCCTTTTTATAATTATTTTATTTAAAAAAAAAAAGATTTTTTTAAAATTAAAAAAATCTTTTTTTTTTTTTTAAATTTAATTTTTGTTTTTTTTTTTTTTTTTTTTTTTTTCTTTTTTAAATATTTTTCAATTCAAAGAGACAAAGAAAATAAAAAAAATCTTTCTTTAAAGTTTTCCATTCATAACCAATAAATACACATAAAAAATACCCCCTTCCTAGGAAAATAAATAAACAAAAATAAAAAATATTCAAAAATTTGTAAAAAAAAAAATATAAAAAATAAAAAAAAAAAAATAAAAAAAATAAAAAATAGCATTAAAATTTTTTTTTTCATAAATAATTTAAAGTTCAATAAAATGACAACTGCAACAACATCCAATAAGAATACAGCAGATTACAAAAACCACGAAAATAAAAATAAATATGAATCAGAAAAAAACCTAGAAAACGAAGAAAGTCTAGATAGTCATAAAGGAAATCAAAATGGTCATTATAATAGAAATTTATCTTCGAGGATAAGCGATGAAGATGAAGATGAAGATGACGATGATGATGACGATGAAGATGACGATGATAAAAAAACAACCAATATCAATACCAAATGTAACAATAGCAAAAACAATAATAGTAAAAATAAC
This sequence comes from Dictyostelium purpureum, assembly GCF_000190715.1. NCBI lineage: Eukaryota > Evosea > Eumycetozoa > Dictyosteliales > Dictyosteliaceae > Dictyostelium > Dictyostelium purpureum. Next base: position 55,404 of record NW_003519437.1, on the reverse strand, counting down.
GATAATGAAAATAATAACGAATCAGATGACTATTCAGATTACGATGAAGAAGAATTTACAAAGAATTTGACAACACAAGAAATGTTAATTAGTGAATTGGTACATTTTTCAGCAAATGGTGATGTTAAAGAATTGGAGGGAACAGTACAAAAAATTAAAACTCAACATCGTAACTATTCGTTTAAAATTATATTGAACTCATTAGATGTAAATGGTAATACAGCACTACACTGGGCAGCATATAGAAAACATTTACCAGTTGTAAAATATTTAATATCTTTAGGAGCCAACCCAAATTTACCAAATTCAGAAGAGATGCAAACAGCTTTTCATTGGGCTTGTATTTCGGGGGATGTTTATATAGTTCACTATTTAGTAGAGTATGGTGGAGCGGAACTATCACTTAAAGATCGAAAAGGATACAATTGTTTGTTACTATCAAGCTCACATACAGATCTTAATATAGCCAGATATTTAATTCATAAAGGTATTCCAGTCACTAGTAAAGATAATGAAGGCCATACAACTCTTCATTGGGCATCTTTCTCAGGCAATATTAAATTAATCAGATTCCTTTTAACCAAAGGTGCCAACATCAACTCTATCGACAACCTTAATAGAACCCCCATCCATTGGTCCTCGTTTAAAGGTTACACTGAATGCACCAAAGCACTTCATGAAGAAGGTGCAGACTTAAATCTATTGGATGCCGACAATAAAACACCTTACGAACTAGCTCTTACCCGTTCCACAGACCCTTGTATTGCCTATCTAGCCAAAGCCCAATCCATCGAGAAGAAACAAAAAACAAAGTCCACTTCTTCGGTTGAACTTAAAAAAGAAAATGTATACAATTTATTTTGGATCTTTTTAGCTCTTTTAGGAAACTTTTTATTCTTTTATATTTTGTACTCTTTCAAATATTATATTTCAATTCCCTCAATTATCATATTAGGTAACATTTGTCGTATCATCCTTACCCATCTATGGGGTGATTACAATACAAATCCTTTACCTGTAACTTGGTGGATTGTTGGGTGTTTTATATGCTATTGGACCTATTTTAGTCAAATTTTATTAAGTAAGTATTTCTATAGTTTAAACTAAACTTATACTGTTTATTAATAATCTTTATTTAAAACAGATGTCCCTCAGTATGTTTTTTCACATTTAACCATTACAATTTTTAGTTCAATCTTTTTTTATGGCTTATGTTTATTACCATTTACAAATCCTGGTGTTATAAAGTCTGATCCAAATGAAGATATTGTCGAATTTATGAACCTTTTAGAAAATCAAAAAAATATTCCCGATATTTGCCCAACTTGTGATGTAAGTTAAAACTATCTATTCATTATAATTAATATAAAATACTTACTTGAACTTATATTTTCATATTAGATTCATAAACCATTAAGAGCAAAGCATTGTAAATTTTGTAAGTATTGCGTGGCAAGATATGATCACCACTGTATTTGGGTTAATAATTGCGTTGGTTCATCAAATCATCGTTTATTTGTTTTAATTTTAGCATTATATAGCTTTATTGCTTTTCCAATGTACTATGTTGTAATTAAATGTAAGTGTAAATAAATTTTTAATGATTATATAGGTTTAGATTATCATATTCATTATATACATATAATTTAATATCATATAAATAATATACTCACACACATATTAAATTATTCATATAGTTTTACAACTTGACCAAAATGCACCATTGTTTGATGATGGATATTACCAAGCTATCGAATATTATTATAATACTCATAGAATGGTTTCAATTTTCTTTATTTATGGCCTTTTAGCATGGATATGGATTTTAAAATTATTAAGTGCCCAAATTTTAGGTATCATTTTCAACTGCACACTCAACGAAGTTTTAAATATAACAAGATATGCATATTTAAGAAAAGAGGGTACATGGAATATTTTCCACCGTGGGGTTTTATACAATATTAAAGAATTCTTTTTTGAAAGTAAAAAATGGTACACTTCATTTTTTGATCCAACAACAGATTCAAAAAATGATTTTAAAAAAAAAAACAAATAAAAAAGAATAAAAAAAATATAAAAATGAATTTACAAAAAATAAATATTTTTTTTTATTTATATAATTTTTTTTTTTTGGGATTGATTACAAATTTTATCCATTAATATTAAATCTATAAATAAATTAAAATTGTGGTGAATCCTAAAAAAAATAAAATAAAAAAGCATTTTATTATAAAATAAAGGGCAAATATTTCATTTAAATAAATCTTATATATATAGTTGCTACATTTTTTATTTTTTTTTTTTTCAAATTTCAGAAATTCCAAAAAATCTGCGTCAAAAAAAAAACAATTATTTGAAAAAAATCGTTAACGTTTTTTTACGAGAGTTTTTGATGAATTGATTCCTTATTTAGCGAGAAACAAAATCAAATTATTTATTATAAACTGAAAAATAATTTTTTTAAATTTAATTTTTTTTTTTTTTTTTATGAATGCTGAAAACACCCTAACCACCTCTTAAATTTTCATTAAATTTGTTTTTAAAAATTATTAAAAAAAAAAAAATTTTACAGTAATACCCAAAGCTTTTATAAAATTTTTTTTTCTTGTTATTGTTTTTTTTTTTTTAATAAAAATTTTTTATATTAATAATATTTCTTTACATTGTTGTTAAAGAGGGTTATTTTTGTAAATATTACTATAAATTACAAATTAATAAATTTGGGGCTCTGTCAAAAATTTTTATAATAATTTTTTAAAAAAACAATAATTTTGTTTTTTTTATTTTTTTTTATTTTCAAAATTTTATTATTATAAAATAATCATTAATCAAAACATTATTTTATTTATTAATTATTTCTGCCACACTAATCACACACATTATACTAAATAATCAACAATTATTATTATTTATTTATTATTTTTATTTATTAAATTTTATTATTTATATAATTTTTTTTTTTTTTTATTAAACACAATAATTTAAAATTATGAAATCATTTGGAGCAAAGGTAAATAAAAATATATATAGATAAATAAACTACACATAGGTTTTTAAATTTTATACTAATTTTTTTTATGTAAAGTTAAAAGGTTTAGTTTCTAGTGGTCCATCAACTGTTGATTTAAATTTTGAAACAGCAAGAAAGGAATTTAATACTTTAACAGAAACTATTAATAAAACCTATGAATCTTTATTAAAACATGACAAAAATTTACAAAGTAAATATATTGTTGTTTATTTTATTTTTTAATTTATAAACATCTATAAAAATACTAATATTATTTTATTTTTAAAGAAACTTTTATTCATCCAAGTAGTTTAAATAAAAATATTCAAAAATATTTCCCAAATACACATCCATTAGCAAACTATACTACTGAAGCCAATAAAACCATTGAAGCTAGTTTTAATGAATGGACAGTAAATATTTTAACCTTTTTTTAAAATTTTATTATATTATTTATATTAATATTTTTTATCAATTATAACAGCAAAGTAATAAATCAAACTATGATTATATTCAACAATATCTTGCTAGATCTAAATTTATTAAAGATTCAGTTAGCGATAGAGATAAATTATTAGATGAAGTAGATAAGAGTGCATCTAAAATTAAATCATTAAAAGAAAAACCATCAAAAGATTTACATAAATTACAACAAGAACAAAATACTTATAATGCTAAAAGAGAATCATTCTTAACAGCCAACTCTAAAGCCATGAGTGAGATCAGTCAATTTTTCGAAGATAAGATCGATTACTTTGATTGGCCACTTCAAAATATTATTTTGTCTCTTTCAAGTCTTTTCTCCACTATCTCTACAAGTCATGAAACAAATTCACATCTTATTCAACAAACCCCACCATATTACAATCCAGTTAAAGAGTTAGTCGATTGTGTTCCAAATCTTTCTTCCCCAGACGGTGAAACATCCTCATCAAGCCAATCATCATATTCCTCACAACCATCACAACCATCATACCAACCACCACAACAATCATACCAACCACCAATGAATAAACCAGCTGGTATGCCACAACGTCCATCACCATCCGCTCCACAACCATACCAACCACAACAAGCCAATAACCAATACCAACAACCAAACCAATATCAACAGCCATCACCACCAAATCAATACCAACCACAATACCAACCACCACAACAACATCAACAACAACAATACCAACCACCACAACAATATCAACCACCACAACAATACCAACCACCACAACAACAAGCAGGTCAATATGGAGCCCCACCACAACGTCCATCACCACCACCAGGCCAAGGTGCTCAACCACCAAGACCAGCTCCACCAGCCGGTGCCAAGCCAATGTATCCACCACCACAACAATACCAAGGAGCCCCAACTGGTCCATCTAGACCAGCTCCTCCACCAGGCGGTGTTAGTATTTTCCCACAACAAAATAATAATAATGGACAACCACCATCACTCGATGGTCTTTCATTAAATAATTCTCAATCAAGAGCTAGAGTTTCACAACCACCACAACAACAATATGATCAACAATATGATCAACAACAATACGACCAACAATATGACCAACAACAACAACAACCACAACAACAATACCAACAACCAGGTCAATATGGGGGCGCTCCACAACAAAACCCTCCACGTCCACAATCAACCCAATTTAAACCAACTTATCCAGTTCCAAGACCAGCAGGCTCAGTTCCACAACCATCACAACAACAAATGAATCAAATGGGTGGCTATGCTGTAAATGCTGCTCAAAACCCAGCTGTTCAAAGAGGTGCAATGAATATTGCTCGTAATCCAGCTGTTCAACAAGGAGTTGCCAACGGTGTTTCAAATGCTGCTAATCAATACTAAACAATTATTTAAATTATTCATATATATTTAAAAACATATATTTAACATATACCCCAAAAAAAATTCATACTAGAAAAAAAGCTTATTTATTTATAAATTAATTATATAAAAAAACCAACGCAATACATTTTAGTTTAAACCATTTAAATGTATTAAACTAATAAAAGATGTAATTTTACCATTAAAATTTTTTATTTTTTTAAATTTTTTTTTTTTTTTAAATTTTTTATTTTTTTATATTTACCTACCTAAATAAAATTTTTCATTATCATTTTTTTTTTTTTTTTTTTTAAATATAAAATTTTATTTTTCTAATGTTTAGGAAAACTCTAACTCATTTTACCAAAATGACATATAACTTTAAACCAAGTATTCAGACCGCATCATTTGGTCCATCAGTATGGTTGGGTAAATTAAAAAAAACAAGATATTAATAATAATAATCTATTTAATATATTAATATTTAAATTATTATTATTATTATTATTATTATTATTATTATTATTATTATTATTATTATTATTATTATTATATAAAGAATTTTCGCCACTTTCAATTAAATATAAATCAATTAATTTAGGACAGGGTTTCCCAAATTTTGAACCACCAGAATTTGTTAAGAAGGCAATGATCGAAACTATCGAAAAAGGCGGATTTAACCAATACACTAGATCACCAGGTCATTTAAGATTAGTTAATGCATTATCAAAAGTTTATTCACCATATTTTAATAGAGAAATTAACCCATTAACAGAGATTATGACATCAGTCGGTGCATCAGAAGCATTATTCGCAACTATTATGTCAGTTGTTAATCCAGGTGATGAAGTTATTTTAATTGAACCATTTTTTGATATTTATATGGGCGCAATTGCTATGGCTGGTGGTATCCCAAAATACGTATCACTTAAAGAAAAAGAAAGAGATAATAACAGCAGTGCTACTAGATCATCAAAAGATTGGGTTATCAATACTGATGAATTAGAAAATGCTTTCAGTGACAAAACCAAACTTTTAATTTTAAATAATCCACACAACCCAGTTGGCAAGGTTTACAGCAAACAAGAATTACAAGAGATAGCAAATGTAGTAAAGAAGCATCCAAATTGCACAGTTATCAGCGACGAAGTTTATGAATGGATGATTTTCGATGATAATGAACATTTTAGATTCGCAACATTACCAGATATGTTTGAAAGAACCGTAACCATTGGATCTGCTGGTAAAACATTTAGTATTACTGGTTGGAAAGTTGGATGGTGCATTGGTCCAGATAATATCATCAAAGCAATTGCCAATACTCATCAATATATTCCATTTAGTGTACCAACACCAACCCAAGAAGCCGTTGCTATCGCTTTTGAAGATAAAAACATTAAAGACTACTTTAAAGAATTATCACAAATGTATCAAGCTAAAAGAGATCTTTTAGTTAACTCACTTAGAGACGCAGGTTTAGATCCAGTAGTACCAGAAGGAACCTATTTCATTATGGGCGATACATCATCCATTAATTTACAAGGTAGTCAAGGTAAAGATACTTCAATTACAGGCATGGGTTTAAATTTACGTGATTGGAATGTTAGTCGTTGGTTAACTACCGAAATTGGTGTCACTACCATCCCACCATCTGCATTTTATTCTGATGAAAATGCAAAATTAGCAGAAAATTTCGTCCGTTTCACTTTTTGCAAAGATGATGATTCTTTAAAGAAAGCTGGTGAACAATTATTAAATATAAAATCAAAATTAAATAACTAACCCATTTTACATCATATAAATAAAACAAACAAATAAATAAATAAATAGGCAAATAAAAATAATAATTTTATTTTATTTTAATATAACCAAAAATAATATTTTAAAATAGTTTTTGATTTATTTTTATTTCATTTTATTTTATTTTGTTATAATATTATTCAGTAATCTTTTTGTTTGATTGATTCCCTCAATGAAGATAAACAAACTGAGTGGAGCTATAGTTTAAACCTATGGTGGCATTCTTTAACCCAATTTGAGCAATGAAATTAAAATCTTAAAAAAAAACACTAATTTGCAAAAAAAAAAATTTGTTTACATTTATTATTTTTATAATTATATATTTTAATATTTTATAATTATTTTATTTATTATTTAAATTACTATTCTATTTTTTATAAAAAAAATATATTTTATTTAGTTTTAAATATATATCATTTTTTAAAAATAATTTTTGGTTAAAAAAAAAAGAAATTTTTTTTGAAATTTTTTTTGAAATTTTTTTTTTAATTTTTTGCAATCAAATCAACGATAACATACCTTTGAGGTTATATAAACAATTTTAATTAGAAACTATTACATTTAACGATTATTAGATATAAAATTAATTTAATGACATTTTATTATTACTTTTATTATTACAAATTTAATTTTTGAGAGATCAATACCATTTTTAAAACTTTAAATTTACCCCTCGCTGTGTGAGTCAATATATAATAATGGTGAAAAATATTATTTTTTATTTTTTTTTTTTTATTTTTTTAAAAATTTTGAAATTAGATTTTTTTTTTTTTGCCTTTTCTTTTTTTTTTTTTTCGTTTTATATATTTATTGTTTATTATATATATATATATTATTAGTTAATATTATATAATATTTATTTTATTTATATAAATAAAACCCATATAATAAATAATATATATAGCGTGTGTAATTTTGGTTTATAGTAAACATTTTTGTTGTTGTTGTTTTCTTATTAATTAATCATTACCAAATTAATCATATATATATTTTTTTTAAATCAAATTCAATTTAAAAAAAAAAAGAAATAAACATGTTTAGATTATTAGCTCGTAACGCTTTAAAACAAACATCAATTTTAAACGCATCAACAAAAGTAATAAATCATACCTTTTTCAAAAAAAAAAAAAAAAAATTTTTAATAAAAAGATTTAAATAATAACTAACAATAATTGATTATTTAATAATTAATAAAATCAATATAAATATTTATTTTTTTATAGAATGTCGTTTTAATTCGTAATAATACCAGTACAACACAAAAGGTATCAGTTTTTCAACCATTAGATACTTTTCCAAAAAGACATATTGGTCCAAATGAAAATGAAATTAGCGAAATGTTAAAGCAAATTAGCACATCAAAATTATCAAATAAAACTCCAAGTTCATTAGATCAATTAATTGAATATACCATCCCAAAAGATATTAGATTAAACAAAGTTTTAGATATCGAAGGTAATCCAATCATTGGTGAAAGTCAATTATTAAAAGAGTTAAAACAAGTTGCACAAAAAAATAAAATCTTTAGATCATTCATTGGTATGGGCTATTACAATACCTTAACCCCACATGTCATTCAAAGAAATATTTTAGAAAACCCAGGATGGTATACACCATATACTCCATATCAAGCTGAAATCAGTCAAGGTCGTTTAGAATCACTTTTAAATTTCCAAACTATGGTTTCAGAATTAACTGCTCTTCCAATGGCCAATGCATCATTACTCGATGAAGCTACCGCTGCTGCTGAAGCTGTTACCATGTGTATTAACATTTCAAAATCAAAAGGTCCATTCACCTTCTTAGTCGATAGCAACTGTCACCCACAAACTATTGATACCATTAAAACCAGAGCTGAACCAAAGGGTATTCGTATTGAAATCTCTGAACCAAAAGATTTTGATTTCTCATTAGCCGGTGTTGTAGGTTGTATTGTCCAATACCCAGCCACCAATGGTTCAGTTGCAGACATTAAAGAATTAGCTGATCGTGCTCATCAAGCCAATTCATTAGTTGTTGCTGCCACTGATCTCCTTTCATTAGCTATGATCAAAGCTCCAGGTGAATGGGGTGCTGATATCGCTTTAGGTAACAGTCAAAGATTTGGTGTTCCATTAGGTTTCGGTGGTCCACATGCTGCTTTCTTTGCCACCAAAGATAAATATGCTCGTCTTTTACCAGGTAGAATTATTGGTGTTTCAAAAGATAAACAAGGTGATCCAGCTTATCGTATGGCCCTTCAAACTAGAGAACAACACATTCGTCGTGAAAAAGCTACTTCAAATATTTGTACCTCACAAGCTCTTCTTGCTAATATGAGTGCTATGTATGCTGTCTATCACGGTCAAGAAGGTATTAAAGCTATTGCCAACACTGTCCACAGAAAAACCATCATTTTAAGAGAAGGTATTTCAAGAATGGGTTATCAAGTTTTAGATCGTCCATTCTTTGATACTATTTTAATTGAAAGTGGTGATAAAACAGAAATGATCATTAAAGATTTAGCCGCCAAAAAAATCAATGTCAGAAAATATGACAACAAATCTATTGCCATCTCTATCGATGAAACTGTCACAGCCGAAGATATCACCAATTTATTAGATGGTTTTGTTGCTCATGCCTCCAAACCATTAGGTCTTGCTTCACCACAACAACTTGAAGCTGATACCAACTCAACTAAAGTTATCCCAGCCGAATTAGAACGTACTTCAGAATTTTTAACCCATCCAATCTTTAATAAATATCACTCTGAACACGAACTCCTTCGTTACATTCACAAACTTCAAAAGAAAGATTTAGGTCTCACCACCGCTATGATTCCATTAGGCAGTTGCACAATGAAACTTAATGCTACCACCGAAATGTATCCAGTCTCATGGCCAGAATTCAACTCACTCCATCCATTTGTACCATCAGATCAAACTTTAGGTTACAAAGAAATGTTTAATTCAATCTCAAAATCACTCTGTGAAATCACTGGTTTCGATGGTTGTTCATTACAACCAAATGCTGGTTCCCAAGGTGAATATGCAGGTTTAATGGTTATTCGTTCATATTTAATTTCAATTGGTCAAAGTCAAAGAAATGTTTGTTTAATTCCAGTTAGTGCCCACGGTACAAATCCAGCAAGTGCTGCTATGGTTGGTATGAAAGTTGTAGTTGTCGATTGTGATGCTCAAGGTAACATTGATCAAAATGATCTCAGAGCCAAAGCTGAAAAATATAAAGATACTTTAGCTGCTCTTATGATTACCTATCCATCAACTCACGGTGTCTTTGAAGAAGGTGCTAAGGATATGTGCGATATTGTTCACAGATATGGTGGTCAAGTTTACATGGATGGTGCAAATATGAATGCCCAAGTTGGTCTCTGTCGTCCAGGTGATATTGGTGCCGATGTTTGCCATCTCAATCTTCACAAAACATTCTGTATTCCACATGGTGGTGGTGGTCCAGGTATGGGTCCAATCTGTGTTAAATCACATTTATCACCATTCCTTCCAGGTCACTCAGTAGTCCAAAATGCTGGTGGTGAACGTGCTATGAGTGCAGTTTCTGCTGCTCCATGGGGTTCAAGTTCAATTTTACCAATCACATATGTATATTTGAAATTAATGGGCGGTCAAGGTTTAAAGAAAGCTACTCAAGTTGCTATCCTCAGCGCAAATTATATGGCCAGTAGATTAAAAGACCACTACAAAATTCTTTACACTGGTTCACACGGTCTTGTTGCTCACGAATTCATTATCGATCTTAGAATGTTCAAAGAAAGTGCTGGTATCGAAGCTGAAGATGTTGCCAAACGTCTCCAAGATATGAATTTCCATGGTCCAACTATGTCATGGCCAGTACCAAACACTTTAATGATTGAACCAACCGAAAGTGAATCTAAATACGAATTAGATCGTTTATGTGATGCCTTAATTATCATCAGAGAAGAAATTAGAGAAATCGAAGAAGGTAGAGCAGATAAAAAGAACAATGTTTTAGTTAATTCTCCACACACCGAAAAAGTTATTATTAATGAAAAATGGAACTACCCATACACCAGAGAAAAAGCTGCTTTCCCAACCCCAGCTACCAAATTATCTAAATTCTGGCCAACTGTTGGTCGTATCGATAATGTCCATGGTGATAAAAATTTAGTTTGCTCATGCCCACCATTATCCGACTATCAATAAATAACAAACAAATAAACAAATAAATAAATAATCATCAAAACTAAACAATAAATAATTTTTATATCATATAAAATAATAAAATTTAAATTAAATTAATAATTTTTCATTATACAAAAAAAAAAGTTAATCAAGATTTATATTTTTATTTTCTTTAAACCATTTCTTAAAGTGTGTGGTGTAAAAAAAAAAAATTTTTTTTTTTTTTTTTTTAAATTTTTTTTTTTTTTTAAAATTTTTTTTTTTAAATTATTTTTTTAAAATTTCATTTCATTTTTTTTTCTCTTCAAACTAATATTAATTTCTTATTATTACACAAAATGCATTCAATAAGCAGATTAATTAAAAAAGATCAACTTTTTTTAAGGTAAAAAAAAAGATAATACTAAAATTTTTTTTATAAATAAAAATCATATATCACACCGTTTCAATTAAAAAAACAATTAATTAATTAATTTAACAAAAAAAAAAAAAAAACGAATTCATATTTTTTTTTTACTGTTTTAAAAAAAAAAAATAGATATTTTAGTACTAGTACAGGTTCAATTACACCAATCACTAAAGTGTTAATTGCAAATAGAGGTGAAATAGCATGTCGTGTTATGAGAACTGCTAAATCAAAGGGTGTCAAGACTGTTGCAGTTTACTCTGAAGCCGATAAAAACTCTTTACACGTCTCATTAGCCGATGAAAGCTATTTAATTGGTCCACCACCAGCTAAAGAAAGTTATTTAAGAGGTGATAAAATTATCGAAATTGCTAAGAAATCAGGTGCTCAAGTATGATATTATTATAATATACATCAATAATAATGATCATTTATATAATTCTATAATAGAGATAATCATAATAGAAATATACTTAATAACAACAACATAGATAATCATAATAATATACATAGCAACAATAATAATAATAGAAATATAATCTATTTCATATATATTTACTTTATTTCTTTATTTATATTAGGCTATTCACCCAGGTTATGGTTTCTTATCAGAAAATTCAGATTTTGCAGATTTATGTGAAAAGGAAGGTATTATTTTTATTGGTCCACCATCAGATGCTATTAGAGCTATGGGTAGCAAGTCAGCATCAAAAGATATTATGATTAAAGCTGGTGTAAATATTTTTGATTAATTATATATAGGATAATTTGAAATTAATTTATAGGAGGAGAATTGTTTACTGATATCATTTATAAAATAACTTTATAGGTACCAACTATTCCAGGTTATCATGGTGAAGATCAATCAATGGATATTTTAAAAAAAGAAGCATTAAAAATTGGATATCCAGTTTTAATTAAAGCAGTTATGGGTGGTGGTGGAAAAGGTATGAGAATTGTCGAAAGAGAAGAAGATTTAGAGGATGGTGTTAATTCATCAAAGAGAGAAGCACAAGCATCATTTGGTGATTCAAGAGTTTTAGTCGAAAAATATTTAGTTCATCCAAGACATGTCGAAATCCAAGTTTTCGCTGATAAACACGGTAACTGTGTTCATCTTTTCGAAAGAGATTGTTCAGTTCAAAGACGTCATCAAAAAATTATTGAAGAAGCTCCAGCTCCACATTTAAGTGAAGATTTAAGACAAAAAATGGGTAGTGCTGCTGTTGCTGCAGCTAAAGCTGTTGGTTATGTTGGTGCAGGTACAGTCGAATTCATCCTTTCACAAGATGGTAGTTTCTTTTTCATGGAAATGAACACTCGTCTTCAAGTAGAACATCCAATCACTGAAATGATTACCAAACAAGATCTTGTCGAATGGCAATTAAAGGTTGCAGAATCACAAAAACTTCCATTAGAACAATCAGACTTAAAGATTCACGGTCATTCATTCGAAGCTCGTATCTATGCTGAAAACCCAGATAGTGATTTCCTTCCAGGTACTGGTAAACTTGCACATCTTTCAACTCCAACTCCATCATCAACCTTAAGAGTCGAAACTGGTGTTCGTCAAGGTGATGAAGTCTCTGTTTATTATGACCCAATGATTGCCAAATTAGTCGTATGGCACGAAGATAGAGAAAAAGCCCTTAGATATCTTAGAAACTCACTCGATGAATATCACATTATTGGTTTAAATACAAACATCAACTTTTTAAAGAGATTATCAACTCATCCAGCTTTTGTCAAAGGTGAAGTTGAAACCGGTTTCATCCCAATTCATCGTGAATCATTAATGGCACCACAAGAACCAATGTCAAATGACACCATTGCTCTTGCCGCTGTTTCATTACTTTTAAAAGATATCGCATCACAAAAAACAAAAGAAGATCCAACTTCCCCATGGTCATCCCTCATCGGTTTCAGAGTTAATCACAGTCTCAAGAGCACTGTTAAATTCGACTTTAAAGATAACAAACTCGAAATTCCAGTTGAATACGATGGTAAAAATAACTTTACTGTCACTGTTAATGGTGCCACCGTTCAAGTTACCGATGCTAAATTAAACACTCAAAATGAAACTGTTAGCGCCCACGTCAACGGTAGATTCTATAACAATATTAAAACCGTCACCGTTAAAAACTCTCTTAACATCTTTAGTGCTGATGGCCAACAATACCAACTCGAAATTCCATCAACTGTTTTACCAAAAGGTGGTGATGCTGCTCTTGGTTCACTCGTCTCACCAATGCCAGGTAAAGTTACTAAAATCATGGTCAATGTTGGTGACAGTGTTAAAAAAGGTCAACCAATCCTTCTTATGGAAGCTATGAAAATGGAACATACCATTCGTAGTCCAATTGATGGTAAAGTCGAATCTTTACCATACAATGTTAATGAAATTGTCGAAGAAAAGAAAACTTTAGCTGTTATAGTATAAATAATAAAATAAATAAATAATAATAAATAATTATTTTTTTTTTTTAAAAAAATAAAAATAGTTTTTCTTTTTTTTTTTTTAATTAATTATATGATTTTGTAAAATAAGATTGTTATCAAGATTTTTGAAAAAAACAAAAAACAGACACATTTCAAAAAATTTACTTTATCCTTTAATGGGGTGGTTTTTTTTTTTAACACTCAACAAACACACTTCACCTGTATTGGTGTGGGTTATACAAAGGTTAAGTGTTTTATAATAATCAAAAATAGTTTTATTATAATAGGCAAAAAATGGCATTTTTTTTAAAAAAACATTTTTTTTTTTTTTTGGTTTTTTTTTTTTTTTTATTTTTAACATTTTTTAATTTTTTTTCATTTTCCCCCCCAACAAAAATTTTCTTGTTATTTATATATATTTTTAAAAAATTGGGCATTAAAATTTGGGTAAATTTTTTTAATTATTGGACAATAAAATTTGGATATATTTTTTAAATTAATTTTTTTTTTAAAAAAAAAAAAAAAAAAAAAAAACCTTTAAAAAAGGTTTATTTATTATTTATTATTTATTATTTATTTATTTTTTTATTTAATTATTTAATTATTTATTTAATATTATATTATTCAATCATTCAACTGTTTATTATTCAATTAATTATTTATTCATTTAATTAATTAATTTTTTTATAATAAACCTTCCCAATATAATTATTTGTTTATATTATAAAATATTTTTTTCATATTATAAAAAAAGATAAAAAAAAAAATAAATGGAAACTGAAAATCCATCTTCGGTAGAAGTCGCAGAGACTCAACAAGTAACACCAGTTACACCAACTAAAGAACTAACATCAACGGCAATTAAAAAGAATGATCAAAATTGGCAAACTAATCAAATAAAGGTAAATTCTTAAAATAAAATAATTTTAATTTTTTTTTATATAATTCATATTAACAAATAATTTTTTTTTTACTTATTGGAACTAGGTATTTACAAATTGGTGTAATGTTTTCTTATCACAAAGAAATCAAAGGATTGAAGATCTTCAAACTGATTTTGGTGATGGTGTATATTTGGGTAATCTTTTAGAGATTTTAAGTGGCAAAAATGTAATTGTTTCAAAGATAAAAAACAGAGATACCATGTCAAGACTTTTGTATATCAACAACCTTAATGTCTCTCTTAAATTTATTCATGATGAAGGAATTAAAACAGTTGGTCTCGGTAGTGAAGATATTGTGGATAAAAATTTAAAGTTAATTATGGGTTTGATTTGGACATTAATTTTAACTTATCAAATTCAAATATTGGGGTCAAAAAACCCTCAAAATGGTAGTTGTAAGTTGTTATTTTAAAAATCGCCATTGTTTTATATTATAAATTTATATTAATTTTTCATTTATTTTTATTTAGCAAAACCTTCGGAAATGATGATATCATGGACTAAAAGTCAATTATCTGAAAATTATCCACATATTCAAGTTAATGATTTAACAAAAAGGTAAATATTAAAAATAACAAATTTTTTTTATTTTTTTATTTTTTTATTTTTTTAATTTTTTATTTTTTATTTATCTATTTTTAAAAATTGTATTATCTTTATTTTTGTTAATTACATCCCGTTAGATCTTTAAAAAATAAAATTGTTTTTTTTTTTTTTTTTTTTTTTTTTTTTTTATTATTTATTTTATTTTTTATTTTTTATTTTTTTAAAAAATTAATTTTTATTTATTTTTTCTTCCTATTTCCTTATTTTATTTTTCATATTTTATTAAACACATTAATTT
Organism: Dictyostelium purpureum; assembly: GCF_000190715.1. NCBI lineage: Eukaryota > Evosea > Eumycetozoa > Dictyosteliales > Dictyosteliaceae > Dictyostelium > Dictyostelium purpureum. The sequence continues at coordinate 39,967 of NW_003519437.1, read as the reverse complement.
CTTATTATTTTTTTTTTTTATAAATAAATACATTAATATTAACATAATTAAATTAATCAAAAAAAAAAAAAAAAAAATAGTTTTCAAGACGGTTTATTATTTTGTGCACTTGTTCATAAATTAGTACCAGATAAAATTGATTTTGCTTCGTTAAATAGTTCAAATCCATTGTATAATCTTCAATTAGCCTTTGAAACAGCCAACAGAGAATTAAACATTCCATCAATTTTAGATCCACAAGATATTTCCACTCAACCTGACGAGAAATCAATTTTAACATATATTTCATTCTTTCCAAAAGTTTATCAAGAAAGATTAGGAGATTCTGTATCCTCATTTTTTTCACCATCCAAAAGAAATTCAATTCAAGTAAGTAAATCTCCATCATTTGAACAAAGACAACATCAAACAATTAGTAAATCACCCCCATTTGTAATTGATGACCAAACTCAATTACAACCACCACCCATAGTAGAACCAACATCGATTGAAGAGAATAGTGATAGCAGTAAAATTAAAAATAATAGTAGATCACCATCATCTGAACAAATTGTAGTAGAGAAAATTGTCTATGTTGACAAAATCGTAGAGGTAGAAGTTGACAAAATCGTAGAGGTAGAAAAGATTGTTTATGTTGATAATAATCAAGAGAAATTAGTTCAATTAGAAAGTGAAATTAAAGAAAAAGATCAGTTATTACATAACAAAGAAGCTGAACTTAAAGAAATGAATGAAACAAATTATCAGACATATTCAAAGATTACAGATATTTTCTCCGAACTAAAGAGTGGTGTAGATGAGACACCAAAGGATCTTGAAAACTTGGTTAGTTATATCAAAAAAGAATTAAGTGAAAAACAACAATCTCTTTCCAATGCACAGGAAGAGATTTCTACATTACACACCCAACTTGACTCATTCAACTCCAAAGAAAAGGATTTATCCCAACAATTAGAAGAAGAAAGAGAAAAGAATAAAGAATTAAATGGCTCAGTAGAACAATTAGAATTGAAATTAAAAGGTGTTCAAGATGATAAAGATCAAGTTCAAAGTCAAATTCAATCAATTCAGTCAGAAAAAGAACAGGCTCAAAAGGATATTGACAGTAAACAATCAGAATTAGATAGTTTAAATGATTTGGTAAAATCAGCTCAAGATGAAATTGAACGTTTAAAGGAAACTTTAAAATCAACAGATAATGATACACAAAAATACCAATCCAAATATGAAGAACTTGAACGATTAAATCAAACTATTCAAGATGAAAATAAGAGAATTTTAGAGGATATTGCTCAATTAACTAAACAACAATCAGCCACCAATAGTGAGTTTGAAGAAAAGCAAAATAAACTTTTCAGTGAAATCAAAGAAAAAGATGAATTGATTGAAAGAATTAATAGTCAATTACAATCTGGTTTAGAATTACAAACCAAATATGACAGTATTTTGGTTGAACTTAATGATAGTAAAGAGCAAAAATCAAATTCGGAAAAAGAATTTGAAAAGGTTATTGAAAATCTTAAATCAACTATCCAACAACTTCAAGAAGAAAATAAATCATTGGCTTCAAATCAAACCGTTAGTGAAGATCAATTCAAAGAAAAGGATCAATTATTAAAAGAAAAGGATCAATTGCTTAATGAAAAAGATAGTAAAATCAATGAAATTACTCAATTAATACAAGAAAGAGACAAAGAGCTTGGTGATAGATCTCAAGAAATTCAATCATTTAAAGATCGTGTTGAAAGTTTTGAAAAAGATATTGCCGCTAAAGAAACCGTTATTAGTGAAAAGGATCAGTTAATTCAAGAGAGAGATGTTGAAATTAAACAATTAAATGAAGTTAAAGAGAAGCTCTTAGAAAAAGATAATACTATTGAACAATTGGGAAATGAAAGAAGCCAATTTATTCAAGAAAAAGAAACTGAAATCAAATTATTAAATGAAAAGATTTCTGAAAAAGAGAATGAAATCGCCCAAATTAATCAATCAATATTAAATAACAACCAAGACTTCAAAAATCAATTTGAAAATGAACTTTCTAAGAAGGATCAATTATTGGAAGATAAAGAAAATGAAATTAAATTGGTTAATGATAACTGTGCTCAATTAGAACAAAAGATAAAAGAAACTCTTCAAGTTGTTAATGAAAAAGAGGAATTAATCAGGGATAAATCAAATTTAATTCATGAAAAAGAAACAAATATTAATGAAATAAAATCAGAAACTCTAAAGAAAGATCAGTTGATTAAAGAAAAAGATCAATCTATTCAAGAAAAAGATCAATTACTTTTAGAAAAAGAAAAAGAAATTAATGAAATTAAATCAAATAATCAACAATTATTAACAGAAAAAGATAAAGAGCTCCAAGAAAAGGAAAATTGTATTAAAGAAAAAGAGCAACAACTTTTAGAGAAAGAAAATTTAATTGGTGAAAAGGATAATGAAATTCAAAGTATTAAATCAAGTTTAACAAGTGACAACCAACAACTATTGGATGAAAAGGACAACCAAATCAAAGAAAGAGACCAAAGAATTCAAGATAAAGACAATGATATTCAAGAAAAGAATAAACAAATTCAAATTAAAGATGACATTATAAAAGAAAATGAACAACAAATATCCGATAAAGATAAAGAACTTGAAGAAAAGGATCAACAACTAAATAAAAACATTGAAATTATCAAAGATAAAGATCAAGAAATTAGAGATAAGGACCAATTACTTGAAGAAAAAGAAAAAGAAATTAATTGCATAAAATCAAATTTAGAAAGTGATAATCAACAAATATTACTTGAAAAAGATAAACAAATTAGTGACAAAGAAAAAACTATCAAAGATAAAGATCAACAATTAATTGAAAAGAATCAAAAACTCCAAGATATAGAAAACTCAATTATTGAAAAAGATAAACAAATAAATGAAAAAGATCAACAACTTCAAGTTAAACAAGACTCAATCAGTGAAAAGGATAAAGAGTTAAATGAAAAGAGTCAACAATTGGATGAAAAAGATAGAGAGTTAAATGAAAAGAATAGTTTGTTAGTTGAAAAAGATAGAGAATTACATCAAAAGGATAATGAAATACAAAATATTAAATCAAATTTAACAAGTGGCAACCAACAACAATTGGATGAAAAGGATAATCAAATCAAAGAAAGAGACCAAAGAATTCAAGATAAGGAAAATGATATTCAAGAAAAGAATAAACAAATCAGTGAAAAGGAAAATAATATTCAAGAAAAACAAAAATCAATTGAGGATAAAGAACAAAAAATTAAAGAATTGCTTGAAAAGATTCAAGATAAAGACCAACAACTTGAACAACAATCAAAGAGTGACATAAGTAAAAATGATCAAATTAAGCAACACCAACAACTACTTGATGATAATAATCAAAAACACCAGCAATTACTCGATGAAAAACAAAAAGAAATAGAATGCCAGTTATCTAACGTCAAAGAAAAAGAGCAGTTAATTGAAGATAAAGATAAAATTATTAATGAAAAGCAACAAAACCTTGATAATAAGATTCAACTAATTAAAGAAAGAGATGATTTGTTAAAAGAAAAAGAAAAGGAATTAGAAATCATCAAAGAAAAATTAGATCAAATAAATAGCGAAGATAGCATTGGTAAACTTAATCGTGTTATTGAGGAGCGTCATTCTCTTAGATTACAAATAGAAGAAAAGGATAATATCATCAAAACTATTCAAGATAAACAAGAAAAGTCTCTATCATCTATAGAATCATTAAAGATTGAATCTAAAGGTTACCAAGATAAACTTTCTCAATTAGAACAATCAAATAGTACTCTCAAATTAGATTTGGATGCCAATAATAAATCAATTGACAATAAAGACAATGAAATCAAAGAAAAGAACAAGTTAATTGATAAGCTAAATAAAGATTTATTAGATGCCGCATCATCTTCAACACCATCCTCAGAATCCACTCCTCAGAATCCAAACCAAGAAGAGCTTGATACAAAAGTTCAAGATGCTATTAGAAAGAACCATTCTACAATCAAAAAGAATAATATTAAAGTTTATAAATTGGATGGTGGTGATTATATTATTAATTCAATTGTTTATAAAATGGATTTAGATAAAGATGGTATTTTATTGGCAGAATCAATTGAAGATGGAGAAGTTTGTCCAATTGATAAATGTTTCGACAAACCAAATCAACAAGGTAAATCTAAAAAAGATTCATTCCCATATTTATTACTTTTGGGTGGTATCATTATCTTATCCTCAGTCCTTTACAACTCTTACCCAAAGAATTTATTTTATGAAAAACCAACTTAAAGATATGATTTTTTTTAGTAATAATTAGTTTAAATAAACATTTTGCTTTTTTAAATTTAAATATATAAATTTTATTTTGTTTTACTATAAAATGTGGCATTTCCTTAAAGTATGCAATTTGATCCATTTTTTTTTTTTATAAGCGGATTTTATTCTTTTATTGTTTTTAATTATGATTATAGGGTAAGTATTTTATTGAATCATTATCTTCACTTGGACCTACAACTTCCCATCCTTTAGGGTCATCAAATGGTAAACCCTGTTTTCTATGTCCAAGAAATGGAGGTTCAGTTGATGCTTTTCTTCCTGCATGGGCTATTTGAATATCCATACGCGGACCAAAGATTTTGCAAAAATCTATAACTCTTTTTAATTGCTCCTTTTGTCCATCCTTCCATAATCCACTATCACTATAGCTGATTCTTCCTTCTGGTGAGGTTGCTGTTGCTTCTAAAATAATTAAACCAGCTCCTCCTTTGCTATATATTAATAATTAGTAAAAATTAGTGATTAAAAATTATCGTTATCGTTTATCTTTTTTGGACCATCTGGAAGATTTTATAAAAAACGATAAAAATGGATAATCAAAATAAAAAAACAATAATTCGACTTTTTTGTATTGGTTGAGGTTTCAATAATTAAAAAAGAAAATAATATTATATTATATTTATAGATTAATGGTGATGTGCGAAATAAAGAGGTCAACCTGCTAATATAAGCATCAACACAAGTGAAATAGCACCATAATATTAGATTTATCAATATGGTTTTGTGAAGGTTTTTGAAAAGGAAAATAAAAATATTATAATTAATAAAATTCAAAAAAATTTTAAAAAAAGCGCTCATTGTGACCATAAAAAAAAAAATAAAAAAATGATTAAAAAATTTTAAATTTAAAAAAAAATTAAATTTATAAAATTAAATTTTTTTTTTTTTTTTTTTTTTTTTAATGCATTTTCATTCAGATATAATACCAATTTGATTATCATATAATGAACTACCAAATTCTTACTTTATTCCTTTTCCACATATCAATTATGAAATGAATTATAATAAAATTATATAAATGGAAAAATGATTTCTTTAAAAGGAAGATATGTTTAATTTATTTGAAAATTAAAAAATTTTGAAAAAAAAAAACTCCCCTGTTTCAAATTATTACCAATTTTGATTGTAGCAGATCTACATTTTTTTTTGCAATACAAATTTTACTTATTTTGGAATTGATGTTTTAAATAAATTAGGAAATAGTTATAGATTAATTAATTAATTAATTTTAAATTAAATTTTTATTTTTTTTTAAAAAAACTAAAAAGTATTTAAAGAAAATAATTTCATAAAATTTTTTTTTTTCATTATACACATTCAGGTAAATTCAAGTGGGTTTGATCAAGATTATCAAGTTTTATTGTATTATGATTATAAGGTAAGTATTTTATTGGACCAAAATAATGATTATAAGGTAAGTATTTTAATCAACACAACACACAACACACAACACACAACACACAACACACAACACACAACACAACACACAACACAACACACAACACAATAAAAAAAATAAAATAAAAAAAATAAAAAAAATAAAAAAAAAAAAAAAAAAAAAAAAAAAAAAAAAAAAAAACCCAACACAACACATTACACTTCACCTCACTTCACCTCATTTCGCCCTATTATCAATATGGTGGTTAATTATGTATTCTGCGTGGTGGGATATATAATTAACCACAAACATGGTGGTTAATTATGCATTCTGCGTGGTGGGATACATAATTAACCACAAATATGGTGTTTAATTATTTATACTGCCTGAAGGTATAAATAATTAACCATCCGGCTCTAATATACTAACCTCCCCGTGGTAGAGCTGGAAACACTCTTTACAAAGAGTGGCTAATAGTATAAAAAATAAAAAATAATTAAAAATATTATCAAAACATATCGAGGATTTTTTAGCATTAAAACATATCGAGGATTTTTAGCATTAAAACACATCAAGGATTTTTTAGCATTAAGGCATATCGAGGATTTTTTTGCATTTAATTATTATAATTCAACTATAGTTTTTTTTATTTTTATTTTGATACCATAATTTTATATCATTATAAAGACATATAAAAGATTTTTTAACATTAAAACTATCGAGGATTTTTTAGCATTAAAGCTATCGAGGATTTTTTAGCATTAAGACATATAAAAGATTTTTAGCATTAAAAAATATAAATGATTTTTTAGCATTAAAACTATCGAGGATTTTTAGCATTAAAGCTATCTTTTTATTGGATCAAAATAATTATTTTAGATCATTCAATAATATCAAGATTTTTTGTATAATAAGTATTTTATTGGATCAATTAAAATATCAAGTATTGTGTAAAATTCAAAATATATTAAATATGGATCAATAAAAACATCAGGTATTATGTACCATTTAAAATATCAAATATAATTTGGCATATAAAAATATCAAGGATTATTTAGCAAGGATTATATAGCATTTAAACATATCAAGTATTATTTGGCATTAAAAAATTTCAAGAATTATATATCATCAAAAAAAAGCAATTGAGGAATCTTATAAATTATTACCAGTTAATTTAAGTTAAATAAAATAAAATAAACTATTCAATAAATCCAAAACTTTTTATTTTAAAATTATTCAAAAATAAAATTATCTATTTAATTAATTGGAGCGGAATTTGAACTGAATCTAAAGGAGGCCACATACTTGAAAGAATAGAAGGTTTAATGACATTTAACCATAATAAATATTCATCAAATAAGAATTTTGGATTGTTAATCCATTCATTTAATAATGATTCTTTTGATGAGATTTTCTTTGATTTTAATGCATTAATTAATTTGAATACTTTGGTTTGGGTATTTGGGGTAGTTATAATTGTTGGAGTTGTAGTTAAGTATGGCACTAAATATTTGAGTGGAGAAAAGACTTGACCTTCTAAAAGTGCTTTGGTGAAAAATCTGACTGATTCTGTGCTATCTGGATGATCTATTTTAATTAACGGTAATTCCCAATGGTGATTGCCAAAGCTTGGTTTTATATAGCATCTTACTTTATCATGTTTTAAAGAGTAGTATGGAGCTGGCTGTTCTAATGGTTTAAATTCTGCACAGAGAGGTTTACCTAATAATGGTAACCATGTAGGATTGATTTCGGTAACCAATTTCATATATGGACGTGAGGTTTCGATGATATCGCAATAAATTACATACTCTGAACTACCTTTACTAAGATTTGAGGTTGGGTGAATAAAGCAGGTGCCATCATCGGCAATATTATTATGAACTGCTGTTTGATATTCAATTAGATGCTTTGGATTGGTTCCTGATTGGGTTTCTCTAACTTTAGCAACTTGATCGATAAGACCAGCTGTAACTACTTGTTTAATAAATAACTCTTGTGTTGTAGTAGGTGGTTTAATTGATTGGTTAAAGCTTATTGGGGAAACTAGTGGATAGGTAGTTGGATCCAATTCATTATTAAGAGTATTTATTGAATTTACAATTTCGGTAAGTTGTTGACGAAGTTTGTGGATTTCAGACATTGATTTTGTATTTAAAAATTGTTGTGCACAAAATTGTTCAATTTGTTTAGGGTTCTTTCTAATTTGATAATCATAAGCACCTACAACTTTTAATATTGATAAAAGATCTGAATCTTTATGTTGCCATTTTCTCATACTGTTTCTAATACGTTGATTATTCTTTGATCTTTCTTCTTTTTCTTTTTCTAACATTTCTTTTTCAGTTGAATCATCATTATTATTGTCGTTTGGATCTTCATTATTTGGATTTTCGTAAGCTTCTTTTAAAAATGGTTCTTTAATTGTGAGAATTGAAACTATAGCAATTATAAATGGTAAGCAATTATGTTCCTGGCCAAGTAAAAGCATTTTAGAGTGACGTGGTGAAACTGGGAATTGGGCCATTCTCATACCAAGATCTGTAATGTTGAATTTCTTTTGTTCTAGCGCACCCAAGTTAACTAAAATTTTGAGTGCTAATTTTAATGCTGATTCATCTGGAGGTGTTGGGAATGGGAACCCGGTAATCTTTTGAATACCCATCGATTTCATTTGAAGTACCATGCCATCGATTGGAATCATTAAAATTTCTGGTTTTGAGAATTGTTCAAAGTGATCATTATAAACTGCACTTGAAAATACCCTATAACAATGACCTGGTCCAGTTCTACCAGCTCTACCAGCTCTTTGATCTGCAGAAGCTTTGGAAGTCCATCCAACTTCGAAACTACTTATACCATTTTCTTGGTTGTAATATCTTTGTTTAACCCTACCTGTATCGACAACATATTTAATATTTGGAATGGTAAGTGAGGTTTCAGCTAAATTGGTTGCTACAACTACTAATCTTGAACCTAATGGTGGAGTTTGGAAAACTCTCATTTGTTTTGATGTTGGTAATGTTGAATATAATGGCAATACATATAATGGACCTTTTGGTTTATCATCATCATCATCACCATTTTCATTTTCATCGTCTTCATCATCATCTTCTTTTATTTCTTTAATTAAAATTTCGCTATTATTAATTAATTTTTCATTTTCTGTTAATTCTTTAGTTTCCTCCTTTTCTTTTTCAGTATCACTACCATCTTGTTCTTCATTTTCTTCTTCTTCTTCATTTTCTTCCCCTTCCTCTTCTTCCTCTTCTTCTTCTTCTTCTTCATTTTCTTCCTCTTCTTCATCCTCTTCAACTTCGATATCTTCATCATTTAAAACTTCTAAATCGTTGAAATCATTGTAGTCATTATCTTTACCATAGTTTTCATCTGGGGTATTATCGAAATCGAAATCATCTGCATCACCATAAATAAATTGATTTGTTTTGATATTATTTTGATCGTTGGTATCGATTGTTTTAAATTCATCATTTGTTTTATCCATTTGAGCTTTAAACGATTTATTGATTTTTTTCATTGGGCAAGATCTTCTTAGTTTTGAACATAACACTTCAATTTCTTGTTTACCTGTTACAAAAACTAAAATTCCACCAGCTGGTAATCTTTTATGGATCTTGATAACCTTTTTATATGCTTCATCGATATAATTTACCAATTCAGTTTTTTTGTTGAAATGAATTGTAACGGGGAACTGTCTTGCTTGAATATTAATAACTGGTGGTGGTCTAACGAACAAATTCTTATTCTTTGTGAAATCTTCAACTCTAAGAGTAGCTGACATAATTACTAATTTTAATGGTTTGATTTTTTCGGCATCTGGATTCTTTAATGATTGTAAATATAACTTCTTTCTTAATGGTACAATTCTTGATAAGAGACCAATTAAAATATCGGTATTAAGATTTCTTTCGTGAGCCTCATCAATGAGAATACTTGAATAATTGTTTAAAAGGAAATCGTTTTGAACTTCTCTCATTAAAATACCATCAGTCATAAACTTGATCTTATTAACTGTAGTGTCTAATTTCTTATCATAACGAATTTGATAACCAACTTCTTTACCAAACTCTACATTTAATTCCTCTGCAACTCTCTTGGCGGTACTAACAGCAGCAACTCTTCTAGGTTGGGTAACACCAATAATACCTGGGAAATCACCACATTCTTTATGACCAAAACCACTTTCGAAAAGGAATTGAGGAACTTGAGTAGTTTTACCTGAACCAGTTTCACCACAAATAATAACAACATCATTATCTTTAATTTTTTCTACAATAGTGTGTTCTTCCATTAAAATTGGTAAATTATTTCTAACTTCGTCAATTTCTGGTTTACGTTCAACTTTAACATGGAATACATTATATTCGATTGGCTGAGCATCTACCTCTTCGCTGAGTCTTTCTTCAATTGATTCTATACCAGTTTTAGTTCTTAAAAATACTTCTCTATTCTCTTCATCTTGTTTACCAAAAACCTCAATTGATAAATTATATCTATCAATTTCATCATTAACCTGTTCATAAATTTCCATAACTTTATCTTTATCCAATTCTTCATCAAATTGATTATTATCGTTATTATTGCTAGTGCTATTATTGATATTGTTTTTATTATCATTCTTTTGCTTTTTATTATTTTTATTATTATTAATATCAATTTCTTTTCTTTTTTTATCTAAAACCTGCTGTTTTTGTTGTTGTTCTTTAACTTGTTGTTCTTTAACCTGTTGTTCTTTAACTTGTTGTTCTTTAATTTGTTGTTCTTTAGCTTGTTTTTGTTCTTTAATCTGTTGTTGTTTTAGTTTTTTTTCATTTAATTGTTTTTCTTTTTCGGCTTTAATATTATTTTCGGTACTGTTTAATTGAATTGTTCTTTCATCTTCACTATCTGAATTTTCCTTATCCTTCAAGTAAGAGCCTTTATCTTGAACAACATCATCATACTCATCATAATCTCTTTCGACATCATTATTTTTCCAAAAGAAGTATTTCTTTTTAGACTTTTCTTCTCTACGCTTTTCAATTGTTTTATGAGTCTTTTCAAATTCTAATTTATCTAAAGTTTCTGGAGCAAGTTGCGGTATTTCTAATGGAGTTGACTTTTCAATAATTGGTTCCTTATAATCATCCCAATCATCAGAGATCTTATCTGGTCTAATAACTTTTTTATTAATATCTACATCTCTGTAATATGAAATATCTTTAGGGACAACTACATTAAGTTCCATCTCTTTTTTTTGTCTTGCTATAGATTCCTTATTTGTTTCTTTAGCACCTAAACTACTTGATGACTTTAACAATTCCCTGTGTTTATCACTCATCGAGTTTGTTCTTTATAAAAAGGTATTAGTATTAGTATTTATTTATTTTTAAATCATTTATAAAATGCATTAAAATGTATACTTACTGTAACTCGGCCATTAAAACTTGTCTTTCTGCATGTTTATCAATCTTTTTTCTTATGGTTGCTCTTAACCTTTCTTCTCTTGTTAATTTTTTAATCTTTTTGGTGTGTTTTTTAACTCCATCTGTTGTCATTTTATAAACCTATATACAAATAAATATACAGATAAAATTATAATTATTGGGAAAAAAAAAAATTAATAAAAACGAATTTTATTTTTTTTATTTTTTTTATTTTTCGTTTTTTTAATTTTTTTTTTATTTTATTTATTTTTTTTATTTTAAATATTTTAAATAATTATTTTTGGTGATATTATTAAATTTAATTATAATAAAAAAATAAAATATTTATTTATATTATTTAACCAACTTTGGAATAAGTAATAAAATTAATTTATTTCTTTAAAAAAAAAAAAAAAAAAGTAATTTAAAAAAAAAAAAAAAAAAAAATTTTTAAAAATTTTTTTTTTATTTTTTTTTATTTAATTTTCATTTGATAAATCATTGAAAAAACATTTAAATAAATAAATAAATAGATAAATAATGTTAAATATAAACCCAGTCAAAAATGGGTTTATAAAAAGATTATGTAATAAAAATATTTTATCAATAAGATATTATTGTTCAAATACAAATAGTTTTTTAGATTCATTGGATTGGGACACCGAAACTTCTAATAAACCAACTGATCAAAGAGATAATATTACAACTCCAAATAATATCAAAATAAATAAAAAAAAAATAAATAATAGTTTTTCAAATATTCAATGGCCAACAAAAGATAGTTTAGAACAACAATCTCAACCAGAGAAAGAAGATGATAGAATTGATTTACACAATATTAGATTAAATGGGTCAGATAAAGGAAAATCAAACTATAATTTTATTTCGACAGATACATATAAGGAATTTTCAAGTTCATCAATTCAAATAATAGAAAATAACCCAATGTCAAAAAGAAAAAAGAGAAAAATAAAAAATAATATAAATAACAGTTTGAGTGTTAATACAGATAATAATAATATTGATATCAATAGTAAAGATAAGATTGATTATAATAATAGTAATATAGAAGTTAATGTTGATAGTAAAATAGATAATATTAATAATACAAATATAGATCAAAATATTTTTAAATCACCCAAATTTTTTACACCAATGTTGGATCAAGTAATTAAATGTAATGAAAGATTCAAGTTTATTTTAAATCCAGCAAAGTTAGAAATATATGATGTAGTTTTGGTATATAACAGAGTGCACAAAAGAATTTATTTAGACTATATATCAATGATCGATGTCAAGAATAATAAAATGATATTATCAGAAAATAACGAATACTCCATCAACGAAATTATATTATGTTTCCCACTATCACCATTAAGAAGAAACAATCATCGTTTTTTTAATGAATTTATCGAATCATTATCCGACTTTGCAGATATCAGCCAACAACATGTCATAATTAATGAATTAAAGCACAGAATCGAACATATCAAACACTCTGTCAACAGGGAACATTTATTTGGTAGCTTTGACTCACTATTTAGAGAATTACTAGTATTTTTAAATGACTGCTTCATTTCCGAGTGCAACAGCCAATTCGATGCCCACTCTTTATTCTTCGAGAAATATGGTTTCATGTCAGAAAAAAAGGATGGTATAATTAATGGTTTAAAAATTATAGGCGATATTAGCGATTGGGCAGATCAATATGACGTACAAGTTAGAAGCGAAATTCCAATTAGCGAGGGTGCCTCTTTATTCTACAGAAATACTTATTATAAATCAAAGTGGGGCGACATACTATTATACTTTTATTTTGTAAGCTCTTTAGAATATTTCCCATTCTACCAATTATCATCACCAAGAAATTTTTGTTTTAGATCCACCAATGATGAAATTTTTAGCAACATTGAAATGTTAAATAATATCGATCAAGACAATATAGAAAGAACGAAATTCTTCAAATATTGTATCAGTGAAATTATTATTAATAATCCAAAAGACTTCAAATTAAATAAATATTCAGATGAAATTTACCAGAATGAAGCTATTCAGTATAATATTGACGAACCATTCCAACTATATATTTCACTATTAAAAAAATATTACACCGAAACTCAATGTATTGAAAGATACAATAACTATGAAACAAAATTAATTTTTTCAAAATTATTAGAACCAATTGGTATAACGTAAGTTGGATTTTATAATCATAAACTATCAAAGTATTAAATTTATAAATATTAACTTTCTCTTTATTTTAATAATTAGTAAATCGAAGGAAATCAAACTCTTTTTATCATTTTTATTAGCTAAATTTAAAAACCATCAAGAATCACCAAAAAATGAAATTACTTTCATAAATAATCCAAAAATTCAAATCGAAAAAAATATTGAAGATAAAATTAATAATGTAATGTATCTCACAAATAATATATTTAAAAAAAAAAAAAAGAAAATCTTAAAGGAATGATATTAACTTTTTTTTTTTTTTTTTTTTCATACAGAGAATAGAAATAAATGAAAAGTCAATATTATTAGAGCAAATGGACTCATCAATTACATTAGGAGAAATTAATCCAGAGGATGAATCAATATCATTAAATATTAATATCCCAGATTTTACAGATTTAATACCAGAAACATCTTCAATCGATACATGGTGTATGCTTAAATCTTTAAATTTTGAAAAAGATAGTGGTGAAGTTTGCAAAATGATACCAGAGGATATCTATGATGAAATTAAAATTAAACAAGAAGATGAAAATAAACCATGCATTTCAATTTTTATCACATTCAGTAAAGCAGGTGAAATTATTAATTATTCAGTTTCCCCAAGTATCCTCAAGAATGTTCAATTGTTAACTGATAGCTCTATCAATAATATAATAAAGAATGAAATGGTCGACGATGTAGATTCAATCACCCAACAAGAAAATGAATTAATAAAGAAATTAATAAGTTTCAGTAAAGTTATGAACTGTAAAACCAAATACTCTTTAAGCAAATTATCAGCAAACAATATTAAAGATGTAGTCAAAGAATTATCAAATCATGTAATTGCCAGATATGCCTCAGAAAACAATATTGAAATCCCATATTGGAACTATGTAAAAGATGTTCAAATTAGTAATTCTACAAGCAAAAATATTAAAATTATTACAAGTGAAAAACCATCAGAAATCGAATCATTAAAGAAAGGAAGCAAATACAAAAATCAAAATATTTATTTAACCCCAAACAGTAATATTATTTCACCATTAACAAATTACATTGATCTTTTTGTTTTACGTATAATTAAAAACCATTTAGTTTCAAAACAAGAACAACAAGAACAACAACAATCAAATAACCAAAATGAAACATCATCATCATCATCATCCCCATCCCCATCATTCTCAAAAGAATATGTAAGAAACATTATTATACCCTATTTAAATTTCAAGTATTTAGATAATAAAATCTAAAAGTAAAAAATAAATAATAAATAATTTTACCATCAGATATTAATACTATTACAAAAATATTAAATCATTTTTCGGTTTTTTCTAAATTTCACACGACAAATGCATAATGACTCAAATTGGATTTGGTATTCATCAAAAAAAAAAAAATATATTTAATTTTTTTTTTTTTTTTTTTAATTTCATTTTTATTTATTTATTTTTTTTAAAATTTTTTTTTTTTGTGGAAGGTTTAATTTTTTTTTTTTTTAAATTTCATTTTTAATATATTTATCTTGTTTAAATATTAATATTAAAATAAAATGGCTGTAGATGCATTAGTAGAATGTGTACCAAATTTTTCAGAAGGTAGAGATCAATCAATTATTGATGCTATTTCAAAATCAATTAGAGATACACCAGGTTGCACTTTATTAGATGTTGATCCAGGTAAATCAACTAATCGTACTGTATATACCTTTGTAGGTTGTCCAAAATCAATTGTTGATGGTGCTGTAAATGCTGCTAAAACTGCATTTAAACTTATTGATATGACCAAACATCATGGTGAACATCCAAGAATGGGTGCTTTAGGTATGTTTTATTTTAATTAAATCTTTAAAAAAAAATTAAAAAAAAATCAAAAAAAAAAAAAAAAAAAAAAAAAAAAAATCAATAAATATTAACAATTAATAAATTTATATTTAAAATAGATGTTTGTCCATTTGTACCAATTAGAAATGCAACAATGGAAGATTGTGTTAATTGTGCCAAGGAATTTGGTAAAAGAATTTCAGAAGAAATTGGTGTTCCAATCTTTTTATATGAAGAAGCATCAACTCAAGCATATCGTAAACAATTAAAACAAATTAGATCAGGTGAATATGAAGGATTAGAAGAAAAATTAAAAGATCCAAAATGGGCACCAGATTTTGGACCAGCCAAATTTGTTCCATCCTATGGTGCATCAGTTACTGGTGCACGTTCATTTTTAATTGCATACAATGTTAATATTTTAGGAACAAAAGAACAAGCCCATCGTATTGCATTAAACGTACGTGAAGCTGGTAGAAGTGACAATGAACCAGGAAGATTAAAATTCTTAAAGGGTATTGGATGGTATGTCGATGAATATAAAATGGCACAAGTTTCAATGAATCTTGATAACTATCTTGTTACACCACCACACATGGTCTTTGAAGAGTGTTCAAAAGATGCCCGTGAACTTAACCTTGGTGTTGCTGGTTCCGAAATCGTTGGTCTTGTTCCATTAGAAGCTATTTTGATGGCCGCTGACTACTATATCCAAAAAGAAAACTTATTCATCATTGATGAATCATTAAAAGTTCGTCTAGCCATCGAAAGATTAGGTTTATCCTCATGCTCTTACTTTGACCCAAAGAAAAGAATTATTGACTATATGGTACAAGAAGATCTTGCTGTTACTCAACCATTAGCTTCAATGACCCTCAAAGGTTTCATTGAAATTTTAGGTAGTAGAACCCCAGCTCCAGGTGGTGGCTCTGCCTCAGCTGTTATTGCCGCTATGGGTGCTGGTTTAGGTGCTATGACTGGTTGGATGACATTTGGTAAAAAGAAATTTGAAGCTCTTGATTCAGTTATGAGAGAATTAATTCCACCACTTGACAAAGCCATGAGAGATCTTATTCCATATATTGATGCCGATACAAATGCTTTCAACGATTACATTAAAGCTATGGGTTTACCAAAGGGTCCAGTTAGAGACGAAGCTATGGACAAAGCTTTAAAACAAGCTATTAATGTTCCATTATCAACTATGAAAATCGCAAGTCGTTGTTGGGAACCAATGATTAAAATGGCTCATCATGGTAATATCGCTTCAAAGAGTGATTTAGAAGTTGGTGCTAAATCTTTAGAAACTGGTATTTGGGGTGCTTATCGTAATGTCACTATTAACTTAAAAGATTGCAAAGATCCAAAATATGTTGAATCAACAACTGCTGAAGCTAATGCCATTATTGAAAATGCTAATCAATCTCTAAAGAAAATTTTAGAAATTTTAGAAAATAGAAAAGATTAAAATAAAATATAATAATTTAAATTTAAAAAAAAAAAATAGTTTAATTTTTATTAGTGATTAAAAATTATCGTTATCTTTTATCGTTTTTTGGAACAAATTTATTCAAAAACACAATTTAGCATATCATTACCAAATTTATTCAATACTATTTTATCAATTTTAAAAAAATTAGATACTAAATTATATCATTATATGATGATGGGCAAGATGAATGCTGATGATGATGGGGACCAAGATGAATGCTGATGATAATGGTGATGCTGATGATGAGGGGCAAACGGTGATGATGGAGGAATTTAATTACTTATTTTCAATTTTTTTAACTTATTATTGATAATAATTTAACTCGAACTATTTATACTTTTAAATTGTTATATATTAATTATTATAATTGGTGATTATGATTAATGACTAGTGTATCTTGATATTATTATTAATGATGATAATTAAATTGAACTATTAATACTTTTAAATTATTAAATATTAATTTAATTATTATAATTGGTCATTATAACTATTGACTAGTGTAAATTGAT
This sequence comes from Dictyostelium purpureum, assembly GCF_000190715.1. Lineage (NCBI taxonomy): Eukaryota > Evosea > Eumycetozoa > Dictyosteliales > Dictyosteliaceae > Dictyostelium > Dictyostelium purpureum. The sequence goes on along the minus strand of NW_003519437.1, from coordinate 22,763 downwards.
ATTATTATTAATTAGACTATGATAATTTAAATTGATATTATCTTGATTAATAGTTTGAAAAGGTGATTGCCTTTTGCATATTGTGATGTAAAGGTGATTTTGTAGTTTATGAGATGGGTAATAAGATAAGATGGGTAATAGGTGACTTACAAAAGAAAGAAATTACTTCTTACTTAAGAAATAAGGTAAGTATTAGAATAATAAATCTAAATAAATTTTATTAGATTAAATTAATGTAATATTTAATCTAATAAAAACTTACATTCAAATATTAGTTAAATGGTAAAATTTCAGAGTTGTAATTAAAAAATATTAATTCAGTTTATAATAGAAAATCTAGAAATCTAAAGCTTCAACAAATCTCTTTACATGTTCCATTCTTACTAGGTTCTTAAGAATCTACATGTTTCGTTCAGACAAGGTTTTTAAGAATTTACATGTTCCTTTCCGACAAGGTATTCTATTAACTCAAAGCCCAAACATCACAAATTAAATATTTTTGTATGTATTAAATATAATATTTTTTATTAAAATAAATTATCATCATTTTAATATTTTTTTTTTTAATATAGTACCATTTCGACCAGGTTTTCTATTTGATGTTGAATGGATGGAACACTAAAACATCTTTTGTATATGTTTTAAACACAAAGTTTTTAAAAAAAAATTATCATCCTAATAATTTTTTTTTTTTATATCTTTATAGTAACTGCTTCAAATAATCAATTTTATTATTTAAATTAATTTTTAAATAAAATAAATAAAATATTTTTTTTAATAAAATTTTTATGATTTTTAATTTTATTTCTGTTTTTTACATTTTTTTATTATTATTATTCATTTTTAATATTTTTTTTTCTTCAATTTAAATAAAACTTAATTTAGAGAAACGGAAATAAAACAGTGAATATATACAGTATACAGATTATTGTAAATTTGCAAAAGATGATTTTATCTTTACTTCCAGAACTATATAACATTAAATCAACAACCAACATAACAGGGGTAATGGCCATTACAATCAAAACCATAACAATAGTTATAATAGAGATGGTGGCGAAAGAAGAATGAAATTTGTTTCTGCCAAAACAGTAGAGGGTGGAAAATTAAATAATTACAATAATAATAATAATAATAATAATAATAATAATAATAATAATAATAATAATAATAACCATAATAACAATAATAATAATAACTATAAGTAATCCATCTTTAATTATAAATATAATTTTAATAAAGTAAACTCCTTTTTAAATTTTATTAAAGAATAAAAAAAAAGTTTAATCAAAATTTTTTTCTTTTTATTTTATTTGTTAAGAGTATGAAATAATAATCAACATTATAACTATACTTTTAAAAACTAATTTTAAAATTTATAATTAATAAGAAAATGAATTAAATGAAAATAAAAAATAGTAAAGGAATAGTTTCACAAAAAATGAAAGAAAAGAAAAGAGGTAAAAAAAATAAAAGAATATATAAAAATAAATCATTTTTTTATTTTAAAAATTATTGTTTTTTATTTTTTATTTATGTAATTAAATACTTTAAGTATATGATTTCTAATTTAAAGAATTATATAATATTTTTCTAATTTTATATTATAGTTATTAATATTATTGAAAAAACTGTTTAGATTAGTGTGGTTCAATTCCCCATTTCGTTTGATTTAAAGTATTGAATGTAGTTGCTAATCTGGATTTGGCGATTGAAATCTGCTTAATCTATTTTATAGGCCATTTAAAAATCTTAATCTTTCTAAATTATCCATATTTAAATAAATATTATACTTGTTTTATTATATAATTATTAATATTAATTATTATTATATTTATTATTTATTTTATATATTATGTGATTCTATCAATAATAAAAATTAAATTCATCTGAATACTCTTTTTGTTAAAAAGTGTTGATGAATTTTTATCTGAATATTGTAAAACCAGATAGCACCGCCTTTAATTGGGAAAATGTTTTTTATTTAAAATTTGAAATAATTTATTTATAAAGATAAAAGTTTTATTATTTTAGTTGATTATATGGTAATCTGTATTAAAATTAAGTTCGTAGTTTATAATTTTTTTTTATTTAATATATTGTTTTTTTAATTTATTATATTTTTTTAATTTTTTTATATTTTTTTAAATTATATTAAAAATTTTTTTTTTTTTTTTTTATTAAAAATAATAGCTTTAATAACCACACACTATTTTTTTATATACAACTTCACTCATAGCATAATCATTATTTTATTACATTATTTTTTATTTGTAAGTAATTATATTTTATTTGTAAATTATATTTAAAAAAAAAAAAAATATATTCTTTGTAAATTATTTTATTATATTATTTGTTATTTTTTGTTATTTTGGAAATAATTATTTATATATTTTATTTGTATATTATATTAAAAAAAAAAAAAAAATTTTTAAATAAATTATTTTTTATATATCCACATCCTTAAAAATATAATAACAGTTATTTATTTTTATTTAGATTTTTAAATAGTATTTTCATTTTGCAAATTAATAAAAAATGTATACTATTGTAATTTGTTTTATTGCTTTGTTCATTTTTTATTGGTTTTTTAGAAAAACCAGAAATAACACCACCAAATGCTACTACCCAGATGGAACCGAAAACGTCGAGGACTTTTTCTACGACGACGAATTTTATAAGGAATTCCATAAAAAAAATAACCCACCACAACAAAATACACCAGAAGTTCCAGAACCACAACCACAACAAAACCAACAATCACAACCACTCCCACTCCATCAACCACTCCCACTCCAGCAACCACTCCCACTCCATCAACCACAACCACTCCAGAAACCACAACCACTCCCACTCCAGAAACCACAACCAATCCCACTCCAGCAATCACAACCAATCCCACTCCAACAACCACAATCACCACAACCACAACCAAAACATACTGCATCAATACCTGATTATAAAAAATTATTTAGAGCTATGGATGCATATGAAAAGCTACAACAAGAAGAACCACAACCACAATCAAACACAACCACACATATTATTGATAATAAAAATCAATTTTATGGATCTATGGATATTGACTCAGGGACAGTCAATACTCCTCAACCACCACCACAAGATAAAGCTATAAAACGTTTAAATGAACGTTTGGAGCTCTACGGTTTAGAGAACCGTACAGTCATCCCAGGTGATGGCAATTGTCAGATGCATGCCTTATCTGACCAAATTTATGGCGATTTAAACCATAGTATGGAAATTAGAAGAGCTATTGTTACATGGCTCATGAAAAACAAAAATTTAACCCTTCCAAATGGTGCCAAAATATACGAATTTGCCAATGCCACCAGCTGGTATAAGTACTGTAACCAAATGGCAAGAAGGGGTACATGGGGAGACCACTTAACATTACTCGCCGCTGCTGAGATTTTCAAATCTCAAATTACCGTTATCTCATCCGTTGAGTCTAACAGCAGCTTTTTCATTGAAATCACTCCACGTTCAATTGAAAACTCTAGAGCTATTATTTTGTCTCACCATGCAGAACAACACTATGGTTCCTTACGCCAAGTTTTATAATTAAAAGTTATTGGTCCAATATAAAGTAATTCGAGGTACATTTAAAAACATTAAAGGTAAATAATTATATTTTCTATTTTTTTTATTTTTTTATAGTTTTTTTATAAATTATTAATTTATTTTTTTAATACAATAGATTTCGCTTTCTTCACAGCATGTTTTGACATTGGTCTTATAAATTTCGGTATTAGTACACCTAAACAATAATTTATAGACAGAAAATGGTATGTAAAATAATATTATTTTTAAAAATTAATTTTAAACATATACTAATAACCATCATTAGTCATCAGGAAAAATATAAGCAGCATCTGAAAAACAATCGCCCAAACGTATCAAAAAACCTATAGCAAATTTAATTTAAGGTCCCAATGGTGGTTCAACTAATAGATCAAGTGTGGTTCAAACGGTGGTTCAAATTTTTCATGTAATCGGTTAAGTGGTGGTTCAAGTGGTAGTTCACATCACAATTCAAGTTTTGGTTCAAATAACCGGTCAAGTGTGGTTCTAGTGATAATTTTTATCGTAATTCAAATGGTGGTTCAAGTAATCGATCAAGTGTGGTTCAAGTGATCAGCCAAGTAGTGGTTCAAGTGGTTTTTCATCGTAATTTAAAAGTTGGTTTAAAGTAACCGGTCAAGTAGTGGTCCATGTGGTATCTTTCATCTCAATTCTAACGTTGGTTAAAATAATCGGTCAGTTGGTAGTCAAATAGCAGTTCAATTGGTGGTTCAATTGGTGGGTCAAATAATATTTTAAGTAGTAGTTCAAATAGTAAAAGTAATTGGTCAAATGGTGGTCCAAGTAATATTTTAAGTAGTAGCTCAATAACTTAGGTATGTTATATTTATTAATATTTTTATTTAATATTAAAATATATATATTAATAATCTTTTTATTTTATTTTATTTATTGTCAAGGTTGTAATATATAATCACTGCAGTATAGTCGATTTATTTAGCCAATAATCTCGCGAGCTTGCTTTTTTTTAAATTTTAAAAAAATTTTATTTTTTTGATTTTTTTAATATTTTTTTTTAAATAAAAAAAATTTTATATTTCTTCATTTTATTTTTTGCATCACACAATAAATGCATAAATATTTCAAAAAAATGGTCCTAGGTCAATAATAATAGATTTAAAAAGCCTTCAAGTAAGTAAATAAGCACATTATTTTAAAACAAAAAATCTATATAAAAATGGGATTCGTAGATGAACACAATACTAACACAAATTAAATTTTATTATATTTAGTGTAAATCAAGTATGGTAACCTATTTCAATAAGTGGTAATAAAACAGAGCCTGATTCGAGAAGTGTATGATATATTGGTACAGTAGCTTAGAATCAGTTGCATCAAGTGTGAAACCCATTGTATCAAGTAGTGCTTAAGAATCTTTTACACCAGATAGTGAATTATTTGTTTATCAAAGGTAGAAGTAACGAATCTGCCTCATCAAGCTGTAGAGTCTATTGTATCCAATAGTGTAGAATCATGTTTCATCAAGCTCTGTTTTTGATAAAATGGTATCAAGTGGTATATATTCCGAACTCATCAAACAATTTGGGACCTACTGTGTCAAGTTGTGTAATATCTGTTGTATTTTTAGTATATGTGGTCGCAATTCAAAGCCTGTCATCAAATATTTATATCAAGTCAACACTAATGATGCCAATCAACCTAATCAACTATTTTATGAATATCATTAATTCGCTCTGGCCAAGCAATTATGATAGAAATAAAATAATTTTAGGAAGAGAAGGTAAAAACACTGAAGCTTTCGTAATTATTGACCAAATTAGGGAATATCAAAACTCACCACTTCTAGAAGTCCACTAAACTTTAATGTTCATTCACCATAATCAAAACAACTACAGCAACAATTTATAGATTTAAATCAACTATTGGAGCAATCAAGGATTATGGAAAACCTCGCCCTCCATTAATACTGGTAAAAAAGATCTAGGCACAATTAGAATCAATCAATATTTCTATAAACCAAATTAAATAATTATAATATAAATTTAAAACAATTATAATAAAAAAATAAAAATAGAAAATTAGAAATTTTAAAAAGTGATTTAACAATTTCTTTACTATTAAATGTCTTTTTCATTTTATTTATATTTATTTTTTTTTAATTTTAATTTTTTATTATTATTATTATTATTCATTTTTAATATTTTTTTTTCTTCAATTTAAATTTAAATAAAACTTAAATTAGAGAAACGGAAAACAGTTTATTGTAAATTTGCAAAAGATGATTTATCTTTACTTCCAGAACTATATAAAATTAAATCAATAAAAATTGTGCATGCAACAAACATTCTTTGTTTACCATTTGAATCTTGTGGAAATGTTAGAGTATAGTTATCTAATTCAGAAAAATCTTTATAAATTGTACTAACTTCCTCTACATCGTTTAGTATATTATATTAGTAGTGATAGCTTTTACACATATTACAACTCTCCTATAAAATTAAACTGTGGATTTGAAGGGGAAAATAAAATTTGATGAAAGATGCCGAGATTGGTTGGGATCGAAAATATGAATGGTTTTTAAAATAAAAAAAAATTGAATTTTTTATTTTTTTTTTTTTTTTTTTTTTTTAAATTAATAAAAAATAATTTTTATTTTAAAAAAAAAAAAATTAATAAAAACAAACACACAAAAAAAAAAAAACAAGAAATAGTAAAACAATTTTATATATAATATTTATATCTATAAATTTATAATAATTATAATTTCTATTATAATCATAATGAATACTTTAAATGATGATACTGTCACCACAATTTCTAATTCATCGGTATTAGGCGGTGACAGTAATAACAGTAATAATATTAATAGTGGTAATATTGAAAACAATAAAAACAATAATAATAATAATAATAATGAAACTGCAGAAGATAAAAGTCCAAATAAAAAAAGAATTAAAAAAAATAAAAAATTAAAAGAAAAGGATATGGATTCAATAGTTAAGCAATATTCAGGAAATTTTGATTCGTGGATGGCTGTTAGTCATTTATACAAGTATAGAGATAATCCAGGTATAATCGATTTTTTATGTAATAAGCTATATAGTTTAGAAGATAAAGATATCGATTTTTATATTACTCAGCTTTGGTAAATATTATAATTTTTAAAAATTTCAATATTTTTTTTAATTTATTAATAGTATTTTTTTACAAAAGTATATTATTAATTAATCAACCATATGAACAAAAAGCATCATTTTCATCATTAGCAAGATTTGTTTTGGATAGATGTGCCAACTCAATTAGATTTGCAATTAAGGCCTATTGGATATTTCAAGCATTCGAAGAAGATGGTGAAAAGAATTTATTTAGTATAGAAAATAGTGTTTATCTCCAATCTCCCTCAGCATCTCCAAAAGATGTGCCTATGTACAGTAATGATCAAACTACTCCAATAGATTTAGATAAAATATATAACCAAAATCAATATGATGAAGAAGAGTTTATAGATGACAGCAGTAATGATGAAAATAATGATAGTATAAATAATAAGAAAATCAATGCTAATAATGGTGATAGTGAAGATCATACTGATGAAGAGGAATCTCAAGATAAAAATAACAATAATAGTAATAATAATAGTGAAAATAATAATAAAACTGAAAATGGGAAAAATAGCGAAGATATAGTTAATGAATTCCATAACATAGCGAATAAACCCCAACAAGAGCAACAACCACAACAACCACAGCAACAACAATCACAACAACCAACACCAAATGAAAATATACCAGATAATACAGAGCCAACATCAAATGTCAATAACCACAACTATGCACCCGCCCTATCAACTATTGATGGTGTTAGTCACCCATATATATCACAACCAAACGACCCCATAGAAAATATTACCCAAATCTTGAAAAGAAACAGAAAAATTTACAACAAAATTGAAGCCAAAAAGGAATTAGCAACTAGATTAAGAGAGTTTTGTGAGATGTCTGTAATTACATGTTCAAGACCACTAATTACAAGACCTAGAACCTCATCATTACCTTCACCAGTTATTAATTTTAATACAATTAATAAATCAAATAATAAATCATCACCATCCAATAATAGTAACAATATAGAAAAAACTTTAATAAGTGAACAAGATGATAGTCAATTGAATGGTCCAGATAATAACAACAATATAAACGATACCAATGGCGGATCATTAAGTGAAGATGAAATCTCATATTTAGAAAAGTGTAAAACTCCTCCAGTAGAATCAAAACTATCTGATCAGGATTTTGAATTCGAATTATCAAAAAGCTATAGATGTGACTATTTAAATGATATTTTATCATTCATTCAAAAGATGGCACGTATTTCTAAAATACTATTACCAATACCAGTTGATATAAGACGTAAGTAAACAATATACACCCCCCTTTTTTAAAATTTATCTTTATAGTATATATTTATTAATATTTTATTTTACAAATTTATAGAGGCAAAGTTAAAACATGAAATTAGTCTATTAAACATTAACTTACCATTGGGTTTATACGTTCCACTTTGGCAAAATTCAAAACATCATTGTGTAGTAAGAATCCCACCTGAAGAAGTTAAAATTTTAAATTCAAGAGATAGGGTACCATTTTTATTAGTTTTGGAGATTATTGAAAGTGATCAAGAAGCTTTATCAAGTAATATTTTTGAAGTAGTTTCATCATATCTTCAATACACTACAACAAACGATAATTTATTAAAAATGAACGAAATGAAAAGAAAATATTTTTCATATTTAAAGAAAAACATTTTAAACTCCTCATCTGAAACCATTACAAATGGTTCAACAACAACAGCGGCCGCACCAACAATTACAACCACCTCAACTCAACAACAACAACAAAGCAAATCATTACCAATTTCACCTGCTAACTCAATTAATAGTAGCAGTAATACAATAATATCATCATCGACATCATCATTACAACAGCCACCAATTGGTACTGGTGGCGGTGTACCTCTTTCAACATCACCATTATCATCACCATTAGTCGAAAAAATAATAAATGACACAAGCAGATCATTATCATCACCATTTGGTGAATCATGGGCAGAAAAAACAGAAAGATATCGTAGAATTTCACCATATGGTCACTTTGCAAATTGGAAGCTTTGCTCTGTTATCGTTAAAACTGGTGATGATTGTAGACAGGAACAAATGGCAGTGCAATTAATTAGAAAGTTTGATGAAATTTGGAAAGAAAGCAAACTACCACTCTATTTAAGACCATACAATATCCTTGTAACAAGTAGCAGCGGTGGTATCATTGAAACCATTCCAGATACAATTAGTTTACACAATCTTAAAAAGAACACACCAAACTTTACAACACTACTAAACCATTTTAAGAACACCTATGGAGAACCAAGTTCACACGAATTTCGAACAGCACAATCCAACTTTATCGAATCTATGGCAGCATATTCAATAGTAACTTATATTTTGCAAATTAAAGATCGTCACAATGGCAATATTTTAATAGATAAGGAAGGTCATATTGTGCACATTGACTTTGGTTACATACTCTCAAATAGTCCAGGAAACATCTCATTCGAATCAGCACCATTTAAATTAACACAAGAGTTAGTTGATGTAATGGGTGGGGCAACCTCTGGTCAATTTCAATATTTCAAAGTATTATGTGTACGTGGTCTTATAGAAGCAAGAAAACAAGTTGGTAAAATCCTATCATTAATCGAAATAATGATGTCAGGTCCAAAAATGTCATGTTTTGTAGGTGGTAAAGAAGTTATTGACCAATTAAAAGCACGTTTCTTTTTGGATGTAAATGAACGTGAATGCTCAACTTTAGTCGAAAATTTAATTTCATACAGCTTAGATCATTTCAAAACACGTTATTATGATAAATATCAATCATGGTATAATGGTATATTACCATAATTAAAAAAAAAAGAATTAATATTATTTTTTTTATATATACAATAATATTAATAATGATAATTTATACAATAAAAATAATCCTAATTGGTATTTTTTATTAAAGTCATTTAAAAAAAAAAAAAGAAATTGTTGAAATTATATATTTTTTAATTTTTATATTAAATTTTTTTTTATTTATTTATTTTATTATTTTAATTATTTATTCCATCATTGATGATGTATCGTCAAATGAAGGTAAAACACCACCTCTTGAATTTGATGAAAAAAGTTCACGACGAATTTCGTGTGTGATGATATGATGAGTATGTTTACGTAAAAGGATTTTTAATTGTTCTTTTTGATCTCTGGTAATATCAGTTTTATAACGTTGAACTAAACTGAGAAGAGCACGATGCCAAAGGACTGGGAGTTCACGGGTCTCTTCTTCAAAACCAACAAAATGTTCAATAAGGGAATCTACAACACGGTATGGAAGAGCATATTTTTTATCACATAAAATTCTAATAAACATTGAGGTTGCACCATTATAATCTACCAATTGAGATAACTTCATAAGAGCTACACTTGAGTGAAGAACTGGAATTGAGACTTTACAAATAATACTACCAATAATTTTGGCTTCTAAAAGGGTGCAATCACCACTTTCTGCTAATGGTAAAAGGATTGCTTTATAAAATGCTGCTGGTCTGTATAATGATTTCTTTAATGCCATGTAAAGATGAACATTTAATTTTTTATATTCTGCAATATTGTCTCTGACTCTTGGTAAAACTACAATTGATAAAAATCTTTGTGTAATTTTAGTGTTGGTACCCATACAAAATAATTTAGTTGCAACTCTAATTGCATGTGGTGTCCATTTATCTGGACGAGTTAAATATAATAAATCTTCCCAATTTATAAAATTTGGTAAAATTCTAAAAGCTCTTGGAACTTTACCTGATGTATATGTTTCTAAATATTTACCAACCCTAATAATAATTGTAAAAAATATTAATTAATATTGATTTATATAGAACCAAAAAGAATGGTATAAAATTAAACTTACTTTGTATAAACGTCAATAGCTTTTGGATTTAATTTATTTTGATCAGTAGTTTCTCTAGTTTCTTGTTCTCTAAGTTTTTGCTCAATAATATCACCTAAAGTGAAACGAGTTTGGAATTGTTGTTGTTCACCACCCATAAACATTTGGAGTACTCTTTCATCTTCTTCATCGATTTCTACTTCACCACCCATACCAAATTGACTTTCAGTATCAGATAATTGTTCGAAACCATCTTCTTCGTCAAATTCTTGATTATCATTGAATTTTTTTTTACCATCAAGGGCTTCTTCTTCTTCATCATCTACAAAGTCATTGAAATTAAATAATTTATTTTGGATTCTTTCTTGTTCAAAGGTTAAAAGTTGATCACCTTTTTGTTTTTCTCTTTCTTCTGCTTCAACTTCTGTTGCTTGTTCTTTAATAGCTGAAAGAATTTTACTTGAAAGAGCTTGTGGAATTACTTTTTCAGTTTCATCAAAACCTGTATCTGTATCTTCTAATCCCTTTTTACCTTTTAATCTGCCTACTCTATTTTTTGGTTTTAAATGTGCTGTTTCTGAATCTCTAATTTGTTTGCCTAATGGGTCGTGTCTTGGTTTACCACCTTTTTTAATATCTTTACCCATTTTTTATACTATATAGTTTTAATTATTTAATATATAAATAATGTGGTTTTTATTATTATTATTTTTATAAAAAAAAGATTAAAGTATTTCGTTTTTTTTTTTTTTTTTAATTTTTCGTTTTTAAAAAAAATAAAAATAAAAATAAAAAAAAAATAAAATTTTTTTAAAATTTTTTTTTTAAAATTAAAAATAAAAAAAAAAAAAAAAATATTTAATCAAAAAATTTAATAATAATGATCCCAATTGAAGGAAAAGATATAACAACTATAAATTCTGAAAAGGAAAAAAAATTAAACAAATTATTATTGTTAATAAAAGAAGAAAAAGAACTTGAAAATAAAGTAATTATTTTAAAAAAAAAAATATATTTTTACACAATTTTTAAAAATATATTCACCCACTTTTTTTAATTTTAGAAATTAGATAAAGAAAAAGAAATTTTAAATGAACAAAATGAAAAAATAGAAAGTTTAAAGGCAAAGTTATTAGAGATTGTAGGATATCATCGATTTTTCAATAAAAATTTTAAAAATTGCCAATTTACTAATTTTTATTTTTTTATAATAGCAAGAAAAAAGAATTCAACAAAAACAACAAGCAGAATACGAATTAAAAGAACTTAAAAATAAAAACTTAAATATCGAATCTCAAATCAATAGTGTATTATCCTGTTCTAGTGATCAGAGTAATAATGTAAAAATCATTAATATATACTTATAATGATCATTATTTGTTTATAAAAATATTAATATAACCAACTTGTTTTTATAATAGGACCACATTTCGGAAAAAATAGAATATTATAGCAATAAACAAAAAGAGTTGCAAAATAAACTCAACAAATTAAAAGAATCAAAGGATGAAGAAATTTTAAAATCAAAATTTTTAGAACTATCAACCAATGAAAAAAAGTTATCAGATAAAGTATAAACATTAAATTAAACTTCCAAACACATATGTATTATAGCTTCAATTGTATTATAAAATAAAGGTTTTTTTAAATATAGTTATTTTTATTTATTATTCAAAAGAGTAACTTGAAGCACAAAAAACAGGATTTCTCCAATGGCAATGGATACGTTTACACACTGAGTGATCTTTGGCACAACCTAGAATAACAAATAGCGGAATAAAATGATCGTAGGTGGGATGTGCTTTATTTGAATTTGGTAGTGATTCAAATTTAAGAAACTCATCCTCTCTTTCTTTACCAGTTTTAGTTGTTAGTGTGTTGTGTACCCATTCTTCAAAATCAATCGCCCAAGCTCTATCATGGTGATTCGATAGATCTTTTGATGCTTCTAAATTGTGCACTGTTCCACCACTACCCATAACTAAATAACCTTCATCTACCAATGGTTTAAGAGCTTTGCCTATTTGGTAATGCTCTGTTGGGTTTAAATTTGATTTTAAAGATATTTGAACCATAGGCACATCTGCTTCTGGATATATTAATTTATTTACAGTCCATGCACCATGATCATAACCTCTTTTACAATCCCTTTTTAACTCTATATCCGCATCTTTAAATAATTCTATTACTCTGTTTATTAATTGAGGACATGTTTTAGCTGGATATTCAAATTTATACATTTCATCTGGGAAATTATAAAAATCATAAATTACTTTTGGGTCTTTTGTTGTTTGAATAGTAAAATCATTTTCTTCCCAATGTGCCTAAAGTTAATTATTAATATTACCAAAAATAAAAAATAAAAATTTTTAATGGTTATTTTTCTTTACATAAAAAAAAATTAATACTTACACTTATAACTAAAATTGCTTTTGGTTTAATTCCATCAAATATGTTCTTTGAGAAATTTTCAAAAAACATTCTTGTTGAATATTCATTTAATATTATTGTTCTTGGTGTGTCATGAGAAACAAAAATAGGGTTAAATTTGTGAATTGTTGACATATTATATATTTATATATGACGTTTATATTTTGTGTTTATACTTTTATAAACATAAAAAAAAAAATAATAAAAAAATAAACCACCCATTTTTTTTATACTTCCCCCTAAAAAATATTTTATTTTTTTTATTTATTTATATAGATAAAATTTTAATATTAATTATAATGAGAATATTATGTCAATATTATTTTTAGAGTTTATAAAATTATAGGATGTTGTTATTTCGGGGTTTAAACAAAAAAAAAATAAAATAAAAAAATAAAATTAAATTAAAAAAAATTTTTACTTTTTTTTTTTTACAAAACACGTAGCACCCATCAAATTTAAACCATTCATATAAAAAAACAATGATTTTTTTTAAAACAAGCAACAAATAACAAATATTATAGATTAAAAAAATATATATTTTTTTAATGTATCTATATTCTTTATAAAACGTAAGTATTAATTTAATTCTAAATATTTAAATTTATTTGTTAAAAAACTAATTAATAATTATTACTAATTTAGATGAAAGATACATTAGAAAATTTTAAAAAATACCCAAATTTAAAAGTTATATATTTTCTTAGTAGCGCAGCATTAGCATGTATTCAACCATTTATTAGTGTTTATTTGCATAGCTTTAAAACTATTAAACCATCAGTTATTGGTATTATTACATGCATCATCCCGTTTTTATCATTTGTATCAGCACCAATATGGACTGGTATTGCAGATAAACATAATGTTCAAAAAAGAGTTTTGGTTTTTAATTGTTTAGTGGCATCTGTTGCATTGCTCCTATTAATACCCACCAATGACAATCTTTTTGGTATATTTGCTTTGATCAGTTTGTATAGTATAAGTTCAGCTCCAATTACACCACTTATTGATGGCTTTGTCTTAAAAGAGATGGGAGAAGATTCAAAATTATATGGAATGCAAAGATTGTTTGCTGCTATTAGTTATGGTCTTGCCGCTTTTGCTACTGGTATTGTCATTGAAAAACATTCAATTAACTTTTTATTTGTATCATATACTTTTTGGATGGTAATCTTTTTAATTTATTTTATATATAATCAAACCAATATTGCATCAAAAATTAAAAAATCAGGTGTAAATTTATCAAACTTTAAAAAATTACTAGAAGAAGAGGAAGTAGAAATAAATAATAATAATAATAATAATATCAATGATATAAATAATAATGAAAATGATTCTGGATGTACACAAAATGATATAGATTCACCAACGTTAGTAGTAAAGGCCAAAGATCAACCGGAAGAAATCAATGATGTAAAAGATAATTTAATTGAAAAAGAAGGAGACTATGAGGATTTAGCATCAATTCCAATGCAGGCAAATGGTGGTGAACATATACCACAAGAAAGATTAAGAACAAAGCAAGTCTATTTAAATATTTTAAAAGATGCCCACATGATGATCTTTTTATTTGCAACAATGATTTGTGGTATGACAGCAAATATCATTGGTAATTTCTTATTCCTCTTCCTTCAAGATGTTAAACATGCCAGCTCAATGCTTCTAGGTAGTACTATGCCATTTACAGTAGTCATGGAGTTGCCGTTTTTCTTTTTTGGTAAACAACTTTTAACAGTAGTCGGTGTAAACAAGTTGATTATTATTGGTCACTGTGCATTTATCCTTCGTTTATGTTTATATAATATTTTAGCAATCGAATCAGTATCGCCATGGTTTGTCCTACCAATTGAAATTTTACATGGTATTGCATTTGCAACAATATGGTAAGAAACTATAAAGTTTATATATATAAATTAAATTTAAAAATATGTTTTAAAAATATTAACTCTTTTTTTTTTTATTTCAAATAGGACTGCAGGTGTAGAGCTATCAAATCAAATGGCACCCAAAGGATATGAAACTACATATCAAGGTATTTTTGCTGGTATGTTTGTAGGGTTGGGTGCAGGTTTAGGTTCGATTATAGGCGGATTTTTATATGAACATAAATCACCAATGTATTTATTTAGATTTACTGCTATAGCAACAACATTCAGCCTAATTGTATTCTCGCTAAATCAACTTTATTTTTCTAAAAAAAATAAAAAGAAACTTGTTACTAGCAATAATTCGCTTATTTAAAAAACAATAAAAATAAAATAGAGATTATTTATTACTCTATTCCATTTATTTAAAATATTTTTATTTATTTATTATACAACTATATTAATTTACCATTAACCTAAATGATGATTATTATTATTATTACTTTTGAATTAATTGATTATTGATAATTACTGATTATTTGTGGTTTTAATTATCATCTTCATCGTCGTCTTCTTGTGGGTCAAAAACTTTTGGCATTAACCAAGCTAAACCATCAGCAATAAAAGTTCTTTCTCTTGGTAAATCAGTTGTGAAAATTCTTGGGAAATAATATTGAAGCATTTGAACTGCTTGTGGTAAATGATTTTCTTCTTCTGGTAAGTTGTTGGCTTTTTCTACACATTCACTTAATTCTTCAAATGCTTTTTTTGATTCTTTATTATTAAAATTATTTTTATTTGCTACAAGTCTGAATATATACAAAAAAATGATTAGTGAATGTTTTTTCAAATAGTTTTTTTTTTTTTTTTAGATCTTTACGATGCAAAGAATTTACTTGATTGAGCTTCGCAATGCTTAATGTTTTTAACAGAGAATATATTATTATTATCGTCTTCGGCCATATTTATTAGTTAATTTATATTATTTATAAATATATTAAAAAAATATTTTAAAAAAATTTTAAAAAAAATTTTGAAAAAAAAAATTTTGAAAAAATATAAAAAAAAAGAAAAAAAAAAATCTTATGATTTGGTCACTGATAATAATTATCGAATTTATTTTTGCAGATTATATAAAAACAAAAATTTCATTATCAAAAATTACTTTTGGTGTATTTATTCCCATTTTTTAACCAATTTGAAGATTACAACTATTAGAAGAAATTTTATTAACTATAATAGTTATTTTTAAATAACTATTATTATTTTTTATATTATTATAATCATAATTAAAAATATAAAATTCGGTTAAAAAGTGGGTGTTTTGATTTATTTGAAAAAAAAAAAAAAAATAGATATTTTTATTTTTTTTTTTTTTTTAATTTTTAAAAAAATTCCAATCATAAAATTTTTTATTATTTTTATTATTTTATTGTTTTGTAAATATATTCATTTAAGTCAATTATTTATTTATTTATTTATTTATTTTTAAAAAAAAAAAAGAAAAATGTCATCACTTGGTAAATGTGCTCGTTGTAATAAAACTGTATACAATGTTGAAGGTTTCACAGCTGTCAAAAAATGTTTCCATAGATCATGTTTTAAATGCAAGGTTTGCAATGTATGTTGAATAAATAAATAAATAAAAAAAAAAATAAATAAATTTATTTTTTATGTTAATAATTCATTTTTATTTTCATTTTCTAAAGTGGCAATTAACTCTTACTTCATACAAATCTATTAATGATGAAATTTATTGTGCTAACCATTACCCAGTTAATGGTTTCTCAAATCAAGGTGAACAAGTTGTTGGTGCTAGTGTTCATTCAAAAACTACACAAAATCAAATTAGTATGTATTTATTTTAAATAGAATAGAGGTGCGCTGAAATAACAAATATTAATATTTTTTTATTTTTAGATGCACCAAAATTAGATACAGTTAATAATCAAGTTAGAGGTGAAGGTGAAAAACCAAATACTGGTGTTAGTGATTTAGTTACTGCAAATGCTCTCAAAGCACCAAAATTAGACACAGTTAATAATCAAGTCAGAGGTGATGGTGATAAACCAAACACTGGTGTTAACGATTTAGTTACTGCAAATGCTCTCAAAGCACCAAAATTAGATGTAGTCAATCAACAAATTTATAATACTTCTGGTGAAAAACCATCAATTGATTTAGAAACCATTTCAATTAATAAAGCAACTAGTGCACCAAAATTAGATGTTCAAAGTGGTTATCAAAAGACCTCTGCTCATTAATTAAATAGTAATAATAGCAACAATATTAATAATGCAACCAATCAAACACAAAAAACCTTATTTTAAAAAACAAATTGTACAAATAATAAATTATTAATTTCTTTTAAATTATATTCAATTTCTTTTTATCAAATACTTTTGAAAATTTTAATTTAAAAATAAAGTTTAGAGATTTAACTAAATTAGAAAGAGATAAATGTGATGAACGTGTTGGAAATGAAATACTGTAAGATGATTTAAAAAATAAATATAAACACAGTCAGATTATCAACCCATTAAATATTAATTGTTGATTTTCTAAATTATATAAATAAATGAATAAAGAAATAAATATTTTAAAATTATTAAAGATAATTATAGTTTTATTTAAATTTAAAATGATAATTAAATATTATAATTTTATTTATTTAAACTATATTTATAGTGATTTCATGGGAAGTTTGAATTACACACTATCAAGCATTAAAATGAAAATGATTAAAGCTACGATAAAGAAGAGAGCTACCATTACAGAAATTGATGATAGAGGAGCTGTTGTAAAGAATTTCATACTGCACCTATTACAAGATAGATATTTGTTCACCCAATTTTTCACTACATCGCTATTATTAAAAAAATCTATAGATAAAATTTTAAAAGTTAATAAATATTATAAAAACTATTAAGTAAAATATATAATTATAGTTACCCATTTTTGTATGTATTTTCTATATGATTTTTTTTATTAATTATACTTTATGGTTGTTTTAAAACTAAAAAATAATTCTAACACAAATTGTAAAAATTAAAAAAAAAAAATTGCTAAAAAACCAATATATTCATTTTATAATAAATAAATATAAAAAGTAAATTTCAATCAATCTATTTTATAATTTAAGTAAAAATAAATTATTATTATAATTAATATAAAAATTTAAACAATTATTTCCTTCAGATTTTTTTTAATATATTTTTTATTTTTTTTTAATTTATTATTTTTATTTTTTTTCAATTTTTATTTTTTTTTTATTTTCAATTTTAATATCATTAAACTAAATAATTATATGTTTAAATATTAATACTTATTTATACAAAATGTCAAATAATAATAATAGCAATGGTAATTCACCACAACAAACAAATATAGTTAATAATAATAATAATGTTTGGGTAGTTGGAGTTTTAACAACTTCAGATCGTGTTAGTCAAGGTCAAGCAATTGATCAATCAGGACCAGAAATTGTATCAATTATAAAAAATCAATTGATTCATATGATGGGGGGCGAGGCATGCAATATAACAATTCAAACAGTTTATAAAGTTGTACCAGACGAAATTGAACATATACAATCGATGATTACACAATGGACCCATTCAAAATTTAAATTAATTTTAACAACTGGTGGTACAGGTTTTACACCACGTGACGTTACACCTGAAGCTATCAAACCATTATTAAATCGTAGAACCAAAGGTATTGAAATAGCAATGTTAAAAAAGAGTTTAGAAATTACATCTCATGCAATGTTAAGTAGACCAGTAGCAGGTATTCGTGATCAAACTTTAATTATAACCTTACCAGGTAGTGTCAAAGCAATTAGAGAAAATTTAGGTGTAGTTTTACCAGCAATTCCACATGCTATTGGTTTAATTTGTTCAAATCCTTATTCTTCTTCAGTTGATGCCCATAGGGCAAGAGATTTAATTACTGCACCACAAGCACAACCTCATCCACAATCAATTACTTCGACAATGGATGGTGAACAACAACAAGGTCACGGTCATAGTCATGGTCATGGCCATAGTCACGGCCACGGTCATAGCCATGGTCATCATTCATGTGGTGGATCTGGTAAAAGAGGTTCGAAATATGTAATGACACCAGTAGAAGAGGCAATTAATATTATATTGGAACAATCTAATCTTTTAAAATTAAAAATTGAAAGTGTCGATATTGCAAAATCATTGGGTAGAATTATTGCAGAAGATATTACATCAAAAGACCCATTCCCAACATTTAGAGCATCCATTAAAGATGGCTATGCAGTAAGATCAAAAGATGGTATTGGTCATTATAAACTCTTGGGTGATTCGGTAGCAGGAGGTTCAAATTATAGCAAAGAAACAAATGATGAAGAAAAACATTGTGTACGTATTACAACAGGTGCAATGGTTCCAGATATCTATGATGCAGTAGTAATGGTTGAAGAAACAGAAATTATTAAAGAAAATGTAGTATCAATCGAAGTTTCAGTTAGACCCGGCCAAGATATAAGACCAATTGGAAGCGATATTCCACAAGGTACTGTAGTATTAAAAAAAGGTGATAAAATGGGATGTTCTGAAATTGGACTTTTGGCTACTCTTGGTATTCAAACAGTACAGTGCTATGGTTTACCAAAAATTTCAATCATTTCAACTGGTGATGAATTGGTAGATTATAAAAAACAAGGAGAATTAGAGGCAGGTATTATTCGTGATAGTAATACACCAACACTCGAAGCTATTATTAAAGAGATATCAAATCATTTTGGTGAATGTGCATCAAGAGATCAAATTAATTTGGTTGGCATCGTTGGAGATAAATTAGAAGATTTAGAATCTACATTTGTTGAAGAGTCTAAAAATTCAGATATTATTATAACTAGCGGGGGTGTATCAATGGGTCAATTAGATTTGGTTAAACCATTACTTGAAAAAATGGGTAAAGTACATTTTGGTAGAGTTAATATGAAACCAGGCAAACCTTTAACTTTTTCAACTATTACAAGTGATGAAAAGACAACACTAGTCTTCTCGTTGCCAGGAAATCCAGTAAGTTCGGTTGTATGCTTTTACTTGTTTGTAGTTCCAGCACTCCGTAGAATTTCAGGTTTCTCAAATACAAATTTACCTCAAGTCGAAGTTAAACTTTTAGATCGTATTCAAATGGATCCTGAAAGACCAGAGTATCACAGATGTTATATTGAATGGGATTTTAATGAACATTGCTTTGTTTCAAAAAGTACTGGTTCACAAGCAAGTTGTCGTTTATTAAGCTTAAAACAAGCCAATGCATTATTGGTATTACCACAAAAAGAAGGTTATTTAGAAAAAGGTACAATGGTTAAATCAATTTTAATCGGTCCGCTTTCTAATTAATAATAATAATAAAAATAACATTTTATAAATATTTTTTTATTTATTTATTTATTTATTTATTTATTAATTTATTCATTTATATAAGCATTATAAACTAAATCAATAAAATTGTCATCGTTTGCTAATCTTTTTAATGTTTCTCTAATTTGATCTTTTGTTACAGTATTTTCTTTTATGACTACAGAATTCATTAAAACTGATAATAATGGGACTTCTTTTTTACCGTTTGATGGCGATACTGGTTGTGAGGTTTTGGTCGAGTTTGTTTGTTGCATAAGTGTATTTGGAGTAATTATATTTTCTTCCATTTCTATATTGTTTTTATTAATTTGTTGTGGTGGTGATGGTTGAATATTGTTTTCTTTATTTGGGGTTGATGGATTACTATTACTAAAATTTTGAGATGGATGAGCAGCCATTTGCATATTGTATGGTGGTTGATAGGTATGTGGTGGATGTGGTGACATATATTGTGGATGTTGGTGCATCATAAAACCTGGAGGTGGGATCATTGATTGCTGTTGTTGATGTGGTGGTAATGACTGTTGTGGTTGTTGTGGTGGTTGTGGTGGTTGTTGTGGTGGTAATGGTGGATTTTTTTGAACTTCTTTTAAGAGATTAAATATTTTTTCTTGATCTGATGGTTCATAAAACCAAATTCCGCAAATTTCTTCATTTTTATTTCTATAAATTAAATAGGTATCTTGGCATTTAATTACCATTTTTTCGTAAATTTCATCACATAAATTCTTTGTTGATAACCTATTCATAATAATTAGTTTACAATATGGGAATTCTGATCTATTTACAACAAATAATGATCCTTCGATATCTTTTCTAGACTAAAAATTATTATAAATATTATTAATTTTTAGATTTAATTTTTATATATGTTTTGTTTTATAAATAAATAAAATTAAGCATACCCATTGTTTTAATGTTTCATCAAATCTGTATGCAGTTGCATGTGTTGATGTTCCTAAAATGCCTAATACTTTATTATCTAATCTTTGTAATGCTGATAAGTTTTGTTGCTGTGATTCAATTGTTGCTGATGCCATGTTAATAATGTTTAATATATTAAGTGTAATATATCTAAATTAAATTTAATGAAATTGATAAAGGTTAATCAAAAAAAATTAAAAAAAAAAATTAAAAAAAATAAAAAAAAAAAATTTTGAAAAAAAAAAAATAAAAAAATAAAAAATTAAAAAAAATATTATAATTTATTCCATTTTAAAAATAGAAATAATAATTTTATAAAAAGAAAGAAATAAACAATTAAATATTATTTATTATTTAAATATTAAATGGTTTTTTTTTTTTTTTTGAAAATTGGAATTATAAAAAACAATTTATAAAAAATTGTTTTTTTTTTTTTTTTTTTATTAATTAAAAAAAAATTTTTTTTTTTTTTTTTTTTTTTTTTTTTTTTTTTTTATATAAATTAAGATCCTAATGAATCTATTCCCTAAATAAGCTAAAGTTTAACAATTTTTTAGTTAAACAGTTAAGAATAAAATATTTGGATAACCCACTTTTTACAATATATTTGAATTTAAATTTTTTATTTATTTGGTTGGATAAAAATTTTAAAATTATTTAATTGGAGTATCTTTAGTAATTTCATATAATATATTGTTATTGTGGAGCCAGAAACCATATGGAATATTTTGAACAGAGTCCTTATTTACAGTAAGCTTTTTGTTGTGTATCTTGAATTTAATGGCATCTTCAACTTTTTTATGCATTGGACTAATTGGATGTAAAAGATTTTCCATGTATTGATTAAATTCTATAAAACCCACATTATCTGCACTTTTAAAATATCCAGATGGAGACATTGGTTTTAAGGCTCTTAAAAAAAATATTTTATTATTTGCATATTCAATAACATCTTGATACTTTTTAACAATTAGATATATACAAGATTCAGTGCAATAATCTGTCAAAGAATGGTCACCATGCTTGCTTAAAAATTCCATTAAATCGAAGGGAAATATATCTTTACCAAATAATTCTTTACAATTACATTTTTTTAAATCTTGATTATTATTATTATTATTATTGTTATTTAAATTATTATTATTTTTATTTTTATTTACAGTATTATTAATATGGTTTGATGTATAGTTATTTATATAAGATTCATTGCAGTGGTGATTTTCAGGATCTTCACATATATTTTGATTATTGTTAATATTATTTTTACAATTATTATTATTATTATCGTTATTATTACTTGATTTGTTTTTATGATAATTTTCAATTAATTGTTCTTGAGATATTATTTGACTATTAATTTTATTATATTCATTTAACAATTCATCCGTTCTCTTTAAAATTGTTTCTAAATTGAATTCTTTTGATAGTTGTGGAATTTCTGGACTTTCTTTAATAACATTTAAATAGTATTTGGCCTTTTCAGTACCAATTAATCTATTTAAGTGGTCTACCAACGTAGAATAATCAATAAGATTATTCTTAAAACAATCTGATAGCCTATTAATTTGATAGGGTACTTCTAACTCTATATT